>NC_136610.1:24474183-24551683 GCF_933228915.1 Telmatherina bonti | reverse complement strand
CATAAGGATGAGGGCTGCATTTGCAGTCTATTTCTCAGCCATCTAAGTCGAGTTGTCAGGTATTCCTGCTACCCACCTGGTACCAAGTAATTTATTTATTTTTAATAATTCTTAATATAATTTATTTATTTATTCACAGTCCTTGCTGTGCACAAAATCCACAAACATGATTAATTTCTCAAATCGTTTTTAGATTTCAAAGATCATAATGCTAGTTCAAAGGAAAACTGTAAAATGCATTGACTTGTACAGAGAATGTACACATTGTTTCCCTATTAGATTTGCAGCTCTGCATGTTTAAGGCTATTGTTAAGTGGATTCTGTCAGTAATTGCTCTCTAATGACGGTGGATGGGGGATCAGTTCTCTAATTTTCAAGAGAACAAGGTCATTGTTCATTATCACCAATTACCCTTAACTGTGACCAATTATTAGGGTAATCTCTGATAGTATGAAATAGTCATGTTTCTGACACTCTTTTATATCCCACAATGCTCTAGTGAGATAACATTTAATTTAGACATTCAGGTCTTGATCATATTCAGCTAAATGGTATTTAAAATTGACCACTGATGAGAAATATAGGTCTACACAGGAAATGCAAACCAGTGTTTTCACTTGTTCACTTTTATGAAACTCTTGGAATGGTTCATACAGTATGTAGAAGAACAGAAAAAGCAGGATTTCGTTGTGTGTTGAGGAATGCTCGCGCCACTAGTGAATTGATAAAACCCTTTGACCAGTCGTCCAAACGATGTGTTTTACAGCTATAAAATGACCATTACATAACCTTTTTGTCATGGAGACTGACACTTGATAAGCACATAAGCAGTCATGTCACCTCCTTTTTCATCACCCTGTCATTGTTTCTGTGCTAAATTTAAAGAAGCTTCTCAACATTCAAACTTTTCAGGTGGTCACCTGAAGCTCAGACAATTTTTTAAAAAGCTTAACAAGAGTTGCCGTTCTTGTCCGGTGAGACCCTAATCACAGTTTATGATAGAGGTGGATCATTAAAGTATTGGCACAGCATTGACACGGTTTTACCTTAGTGCAGTTTCATGAACTCTAAACTGCATATGTGCTTATTTTTTGTGAGCTTTCCTCAGCATAGCAAAATGACGGTATCAGCTATCATGAGTTGTTGGTGCTTAAACAGGCAGTGGAGGAGTGATGGCACTGGCTGAAGGAGGCTGAATATCCATTTGTAATTAGGAAGGATGGTATATACCAAAAACAAATCTCTTCAAGCTAAATGTGTTATTTAAATTTATGTGAATTTTATCCAAATGTACCACTCTGGTTTGCAAAATGCAAAGCCTGATGTGCTGTCTAGAGGCAGCTTTTTTTTATGCGTCAAGGTCAAGTTTATTCATATAGCACATTCAAAACAATGAAAAAAGCCCAAAGTGCAATACAGATCTGCGGATTCGAATACTAGATATATCACAAAAACTAATAAAATAAACATGATCCTAATCTAATTGTTTACCTCATACATCCATCCACCTGTATTGTCATTACCCAGGATGATCCAGCCAAAAAGCCTGAAGACAAAAAGCAAGGTAACAATCAAGGTAACCTGTTTTTTTTTTTTTAATTTGTTTGTTTCTTTTTTCACTAACTATTTACAATCTCAAGTGCTTCATTGGGGATATTTTACCTGCCGTATCTTTTACTCTGGTAGGGCGTTTGTGAAATCCTCTCTCTGCATGCCTGGTCTGTGCTTTTCCCAACACTTCCAGAACCAGTTCAGGCTTGCTCCGGCCACTTTCCTCTTTCCACTTTTCTCACATGTCCTGTGTTACAGATTGCTTTGGGTTTCATCCCTGGAATGCTGCCTTCAAATGGTAACACAGCCATATTAACCTTTATGGACAAGTTATTCACACCCCGACCATGTAAAATTAAAGCCTCCTATTTAAATTAAAACAAAACAAACAAAAAACAAAAAAAAAACCCAAGAAATAAAAAGGAAATCTTTTGGGAGCATCCCAGAATCCTTCCTCATGTATTCAGCAGATTCAGACAATTTTCAGATAACTCAAGCTACTTCATTTCCACAGTCCTGACAATTCAGTGCCAGTGAAATTTATCTGGCATTTTTGAGTTTCCCAAAACACAATTTCTTTTTAAAGCTAATAATAAAGTTTATTTTGCCTCACCTAACAGAAATGGACTGAACGGGAATCTCTTATTTGAAAGTCGTACATTCAGGCTGCTCTGCCAACACATGGAGATTTGCGTCTCCACTTCATCAAAGCTGCTAATTGACTTTCGACTGGCATTGTTTATGTGGTGTGAGCTTGTGATTGCAACACATCACCTGGCACCATCACTATAAAAGAGGTCATGGTCATTTCACCTATTTCTCTGAGCCCTGGTTAACTCAATCCATTGCATAAGTTCTTTTTTTTTCTGCAATAAAAACAGTGTAAAAATATCATAATGTGTGTGCAAAAATGATTGGAAAACACACTTTTATTTAGGCTCAGCATTACTATAGCAACCCAGATTCCCCAATCACTCTGGGGGTGCCACATGCTGGTCTAGCACTAAGCACTAGTTTTATGGATTTTTATGTATTTATGTCACACAGAAACATGGAGAAGAGTTTTGTGGAAGGTCCCAGGAGTAATTTAGCAAAAGTGTCCCTAAAGGTTGCGCAGAGATAGGAAAGAAACTCTTCAGGACCTCTGCCCTCTCTCTGCAGAGTACTCCACAGAAACAGTTGAGGCATGGGGGAATAGATGCTGTTAGTGGTTCTGAAAATCACCGCAGGCAGATGAATTTGTTGGAATATTTTAGTGCAACTTTCTCGCTCTTTCTCTCTTTTTCTTTCCGTGCTTCCTTGTGTCTTTGATATCTCCTCATCTCTTTTATAAAACAATAGTTTCTTTCAATTCAATTAAGCACCCTTATGTTTTGCTGAAGATCATCAAAAATAGGCTGTAATGTGCAATATCTTTCTCTAGGCAGTTGTTTTCAGAGTTCTTCAGTATGCTGTAGGATATTACTTGAATTAAAACTTAGTTTGCTACTTCTCATGTGACAGCATAAATGTTTCAAACAATCGAATAACTTTAAAACAAAGAGCAAAAAAAAAAAAAGAAATGTTAAGCAGAGAATAGACAAGGAGTTAATGCTCCCACAGTTTAAGTTTTGGTCTTTTACCTGCATTGTAGCCTTAAATGTGCTACACTGAAGCGTCAGCTTCCATTGCCAGTTAATATTTATTTTCTGACCACCCTAAAACAGGCTATATTCTCTCGCAATTAAACATTAATTTAGCTTCGGCAAGTCTACTTTCAGATTTTCAAATTTTACTTTTTGTTAATGAATGCGTTCATTATTTTCTTTCTGGGCTTAATGCACGTAATCCATTTTTTCTCCTACTAAAAGGTACAGTTTCATTCATCTGCTGACCTCATTTTCATGGCCAGACTGGACTCTTTGCATGTGTGTACAGTCAACTGTCCCTTGGATGTTGTTGGCATATCTCCGAAGCAATTTTCTCAACTATGAATAATTCACCAGATATTATTCCAAAGGTCATCTTATAGTAATTAGTACCCTGCTGTTGACTAAACAGCCTCTAGGTACCTGATGGCCAGTTTAATTACAATTTGAAATGAGTGTACTGTTTGACAATCTCTATATGTTCTCCTGACACTTCAACAGATGACACCTTGAGAACTAAGTAGGCATACAAGAAGTTGAGCTTGTTAGCAGATGGCAGAGAAGTGTCTGGAATGTGTGTGTGTCTGAGCATCCTGTTATGATCACAAAGTTTTTACTGTTCAAATATGCAGTAATTACTGGAAATGCAGATTGGTGTCTTTGGGTGTGTGTTTTGACAGTGCAGATATCCTTGGAACTGGCACTGTCTCATTATTGGCCAATTACCATGGAAAACTAACGGGACAGGTCACAGCAGAATCTCTAAAGGAGACTAGGGAGTGAGCATATGCTGAAGAGGCTTCAAGATGACACAGTCCAGAAAGGTTTTACAGTGTTACGAGCGGCATGTCACGGCTCTTCATGTCGCACAAGTTAGGAGTCGGTGCTGAGAGATCCTGTCATGTCCAGTTGTTGTGAACATCAACCCCTGCACTGTACTGTATGCTTGAGATTTCCTCTCCCAGGGCTTGTGTGTATTCATAAAAGAAGAGTGGTTAAAGCATTAAACCAGAAGAGCCTCAGGTAGGATAGACAGCTCGAGGGGATTGTTGAGGCTGTTACACAGTGTGCCTCTGAAGTATCAAACATATATGGATGGATGGCTCAGATTGAAAGATAGCAGAATAGATAAATAGATATATGGTCCAGATTAATTAAAAGACAAGACCAAAAAATATGTTTATATCTTTGTTTTTTATCTTTTATTTCTTTACTAAATATGACACTAAATGACAGCAAGTCGGGCTGCCTTTGTCCGCCACTGAAGCTGGTGACAGATTATTGTGCTCAGTTAGTCTAAAGTAAATCAGAGGTGTCACTGAAAATTTTCAGCTCAAACACAAAAAGATCTATTTTCTTCCCCTGGCCTAAACTTACATTTACTTCTCGACTTTATTGAACCATCAGGCTAAAAGTTTATTGTGTTGTATTGATTTTTCTCTCAAAATTTATGAGTTCACTGAGTCCATGGCTCATGCCGATATGACTGAACAGCCTAATGAGGTAGACAGCTCCCCTATGGTGGGAAGCAGTGTTTTCTCATGCTGGATATATCTAAAAAGTAAGGAAATTTGTCACAATCTCATACATCTTGGAAATGTTACATCATATATTATATATATTACATAAGTTATATGTTAGCATACAAACTTATAGTATATAAAGTATACCATCAGCATAAAATGGCAAAACTGATCTGAATAACATCTTTTAAAGGGAAAATGGAAGTCCAGATGACTTCCATTTTACCTCTTAGAAAGGAGTTGCTTCAGGGCAACTCCTTTCTAGAGCTTTGACAAAATGTTCCAGCCATGTGAGATTGTTTTATTGCAATGAGTCCAACTTAAAAGTTGGAAATGCTAATTTAGATTACAATAAATGCATCATTGTTCTTAGAATAAAAAATGAATGACAAAAGCATTTGACAGTTTTTCATGCAATACCGTAAGGTCAGAGAAAATTAGTCACCAGCAAACATAGCTTGTCCAGTTGTAAAGTTGGAATGGTTCCATTATTCACAGCTCAACATTGTGAGAAGGCAACATTTACTGCCTTTGTTTTCTGTAGGGCAGTGTTCATGTGATACGCCATGAAACACAACATATAAAGAGCGAAATGTCAAAGCCCCAACCATGACTCTGAGAGTGGAAGCAAGCCCAGCGAGTCTCTCTTGTGTGCAGTAGAAAAACAAGGAAAGGAAGTGGAAAGTGCTGTCAGTGTTTAAATTGTTCACACTGAATTCGTCTCGAATTAATTATATCATAATTTATGGATTAGCACTAACATCTAACATCCCTTCTATCCACTTTTAAAGGTATTTTTGGCCTAGTCAATGTCATCAAGATGTGAGAAAGATATGACATTGTATAGGATTGTGTTTAGAATACAACATGGAGCTGCGTGGCATCGCACCACACACCTTTACAGCTATTTCGCTTTGCCACATCATATAGGTCCACATAATGATATTCTGTTGGACTGCTTTGCAAAACTTTTGACCATTTGATCTCAATTAGAGTCCCATGTGTGACAGTTATTTCTATTTTTGGACATAGACTTATTTTCACCAGCTGTTTGATATCGTCTGGAGTTGTTTTTACTTTCTGATAGATTCAGAGCGCTGTTAGCACATGAAAAGTCCAGACAAATCCATACAAACACATGAGTAGACGGTGTGCCAGTGTGAGGTCCACTGATGGTAGGGTGTTGACATTGTTATTCCCAACAACAGCAGGGTGGACACTTGGCAAATGGACTCTAAAAATCTACAAATTTTATGTTGAATGTGGTGCAGCAGTAAACATTGTTATGCTGGTTCATGTTAGTGGGCTAAAAGACAAGAAACTGCAGGGTTGCTCAAAGTTAAAGCAAGTGTAGGTATGTTGGGGAGCTAGCAAGATCTGAAAGTAGCACCATATTTTGGTTCCTCCCCCTCTGGTTTTGCTCCTTGCGTGATGAAAGGTTTTTTCTTACCACCGCCAAGGAGGTTATGTTTTTACCTGAGTTTATCTGTTTGTGTTCAAGATAACTCAAAAAGTTATGGACGGATTTTAATTACATCTTCAGGAGTTGTTGGAAATGTCAAAAGGAAGAACAGATTTAATTTCGGTGGTGATCCGGATCACCATTCGAATCCAGGAATTTTTCAAAAGCCGTGGCCAAGGCTTGCGCTTTCTGAGTGCTTTTCTAGTTCACAGCTTTTTCCACCAACAATTTTCTCTTTTTTGGCTGTTTAGCAGGAGGAGGCAAATAAAACGAGCCGGGTCGGGGAAATCCTTCTTGCATTTTCTTAACCATGAAGAAGCTATACAGGAAATGAACAACTTCAATTCGGCCCAAAAGTTTTGATTGGTCAGAGTTTTTACAGATTTACAGTAAACTGAGGGGTCTAACTGTATTTCTTACTATTTATGATTACAAAATGTACAGACTACTATCAGGATGAGGAACCACTTAACCCAGAGTTTAAAAAAAATGTCTCTGGGCAAAATAACCTACCCCAGCTTTAAAGACTACTTAGACAGATATTGTTAAATGTAACGTTATTTGCTCTTATGATGGCAACGATGTAACCAGAAAATGAAAATTAAACAGTGAGTAACACGAACAGTTCACATACTGTTCTGCAGTCTAAACTAGTTACACTCTATCAAAACCATGTCAAATTGAAATAGTAAATGGAAAATTAAGTTATTTCTTCACCAGCTTTTGATAACTCATTTCAACCAGATTTGTGTTTTCTACTCAGGTGGGGAATGTCAGTTCCTGAAATCTGGTTCTGTAAAATGAAGCAAAGTTTACATGGATGCACTAATTTCTAACTAATATGGAAAACAGAATGACTTTGAGATCTCCAGATAAGATGCCGTCATCATTAACTGTGGACCACTGTCTAACATCATCCGTCCATGCTGCCATCCCTGTTAGCAGGTGGTAGCAGATATGAGATAATTAGAACTTGCCACCTTGGTAATGATGGTGCTGCAAGATGGAGCAACACACAGAACACGTAACATGTCCTCCATATGTCTCATCAACACTTTCCTAGACAGTATTAATTCTCTCTAACAATGAAGGTGAACATCTCTACCCAGTGCAAAGGGTTTCATACTGTAAACACGTACTGTCATGAAGTACGTAAATATAGTGGGATTATGATATCCAAATTAATCTGTTATTGTCATAAAATATTCAGAAGAAAAAAAAAACAGACGCTAATGTCCATTTAAAAAGAAGCATGATCATTGTGTTTTTTTTGAGGTCTCAATATTTAATGGCTCAAGTAAAATTCAATGACAAGAAAAATCATTTCACCATATGGGAGGTCATTATTTTTTCATAGAAGTCAGTGGGATATCTTACAAAGGCATGACAACACAGACTGTATAGCTTTAACTGACCATTACAGATTTGCTGGCAAGCATTGAAGCCTTCTCTCAAAGCAAACTTGACCCGACTCACTGATGACTATTTTACAAGCATATACTTAATTCTTATAACGTATTTTGTTACAGTTTTTTTTTTTTTTTTTGTACAAGATACATTTGTGTACATAAAATACTCTGGCAATGTGCATGCCAGGACACACGCGCACGCACACGCACACACACACGCATACATGCAAAGAGACGCATGCTCTTGCTTGCATACTTACAAGATCACCTATGAGCACATTCAAACACACTCATTTGCATTATCCATGTGTGTCCATTTACATTACAACAGAGATTGTCATCTCATCACTTCTTATATTTTCCATTTTTCCCCATTGTGTACATTATGAATTCCAGTATCCAGTCATCATTGAGTGTTTTTCCAGTTTGTGACCATTATCAACAGTTCTTTAGGGGCACTGCTATGTACAGTTTAAAATCCACTTCACCTGACAGTTTGGATATTTGCTATTTGTCTATGCGTAGATGCGCAAGTGGTGCGCACACTTCACTAGGTTTGAATGTGTACACTATGCAACATTAGTTTTATTCCATCAGACAGACAAACAGGTATAGAAATAAATATCAATACGGACACAGATTGCAATGATTGATGCATGAAGCGCGCAGTCAAGTGTCAGAATGCCTCATCATAGTCCAAACAGTTCATGCAGATTGTGACATGGTGATCATGACGCGCATTTTGATAGGAAAAGAAAATCAGAGAAAAAGAGCAAGTGTTAAGTTGCATGTAAATTATTGTCTCTACTTCTGTCACTGGGGTGGCAGGAGTAAAAAATATACATATATATTTTAAAACAAAATGAAAACAGAATCATGCAAAATGAAATCCCATGAGCACTCGCCACTTTTGCCTTTTTCAGTGTTTCTTAAGGCATAACATTTCTGACACAATGAATAGCCTCTTAGAGGAACTTCATGTAAAAAAAAAAGACAATAATAATGGACATTCAAATGGTATGCCCCTCATTCTAAGTCAAATAAACAGCCCATCACTGTTTACCTCTGAGGGACATGTGGTAAACCAAATGCATCCAGATATACAATAATAAAAAGAACAGCAAAACATGTTTCATTATCAAAAGCAACATCCTACTGGTGTACATTCATGCAGTTACTGTACCATTTCCTTAAGAAGTTGTCCTTTTATTAACGTGGCTGCTGCTACACTTTAGTACAAAGGAGTCATATGGGAGAGAATCAACTAAAGGATAGTGAGGGGCTACAAATATTTAAGATTGTGCTTATTGTACACATGTGATCAGGTAGAGCATTTTAAACAGTCACACATTTATTACAGTTTGACATTGTTCATAATCTCATATGTATTTCAAAGATAGCTACTCTCTCATTTCATGGTATGAAGAAGGGGACAGTCGTTTGTGTCACACATATAATCATTTAACCAAGAGGCGATGTGTACCCAGTGGGGAAAATCCATGGGGATGTTTCGTAAGAAATTTAGCTCATTCCTCTAGATACAAAACTCATTCATACAACTGTAAAAAGAAAAACTACACTTGAAGAAAAGTCTGTCAAAAATAGGGCCAATCATATCGTGGATTTTTGATGGAATTTTTGATTTGAACTTTTTACAGGAGTTTCACCTTCATGGTTTTATTTCTGCATTGCATCTTGGGAAAAAAAAAAAACAAAAACAAAAAAACAAAAGAACTTAAACATAGCTGAAGTCCTGTGTTCTGAAGTTTCACTATAAAGTTTAACATTGTCATTAGGAAACTAACACTTACACTGATCTTAATAGTCACAGATCTACAGTACCAGTTGTGTAGATACCGTAAAGGCTCATGGGAAATCCATATTCAGCAGGAATTTAGCTTTGTGATAGTTATCTTATAAATGTTAGTGATGTGCTTCACTGCCTGTGTTATGTTCTCATTTCTACCATGTAGTTGGATGTTCTGATCTGTTTAACTGTTAATGCTGGCGCCATGACTGCACTGAACTGTGCAGAAAGTATGTATGTTTTTCACCATCAAATGGTAGATTATAGCAATACCCCCCTAATCACACGCGGTCTGCCACTACCTCAGAATAATCTCTGTGTTTCACTGGAAGTTAAAATGATGTTGAAGAAGAACTTGACTGAAACTGAACTCAGTCACGTGTTGTCAATTTATAAGTACATATTTTAATTTTGTCAACAAATTCCAAATATTCCATTCCAACCTTTGGTCACTGTGGGATCATTCAATGAATGTAACAGGTCTATGAAAGTACATCATTTTTAGCTTTTGTATTAAAAGACATGTCTGTGAATGCAGCATGGCATGCACTGTGGAAGTACAAAATTACTGTGTTTGGATTAATAAAAGTGTGTGTACAATCAACAGCGAAACTATCCTGGTAATTTTTTGCCGTGACTTTCTGGTTATTTTTACAGATATTTTTCTCAGCATGTAGAAGGGCTTTGAGGCAACTTTTGAATCACATACCACTGATCTTGGATGTCAGAGGTGGAATCTGCGTTGGCAGGGTGATAAAACTCCAATATTCACTGACATCATGATGTGTGTTCCCTTTGATATGTGCTCCTTTTGATTAAAAATGTATTGTGGATACGGCTCTGTGTCTGTCCTAAGACAATGAAAGGAGATGAGAAGTTAGAGAGAAATGGCAAAAATATTACTAAATGAGCTGAAATTGGATTTTAAAATAGAGGACATTTTCATAAATGGCTGTTTATTTATATAACTTGGCTGTTTTGAATTCAATTCATTTTCATAATTGACTGAGGTGAAATTGAATTGCCCTTTCTGTGTCCTTGACACACCGTTCCCTTAAGTGATCATTTCACTGAGTATCAGATAAATTCTCTTTATGTTGTTAAGAGTCCTGATTTGAGAAAATAGAAAAGCTAAGAGCATACAAACACAATTTGCCTTGCACCTTCCCTTGAGAATACCATGTTGCATTATAGATTTAGGCCTGCTCCCAATTTGCAAGATGGTACAAGAAAATGAATCGCATGAATCATATACCTGATGATGTAGACACCTGGCTTGGATGTTACTAGAAAGAAAAATGGATATCAGCAAAGTCACGTATTGCTGTAGCAATACATTATGCTGCACCCAATCTGCTACGAGCCAAGTTAGTATGAAGTACTTATTATCGTCTGAACAATTTGCACTTTCAGGCATTGATGCAGTTTTCTCTTGGAACCATGTGTGGAGCAGTGTGCACACGAGTGGCTTTCAAATGGCTCATATGTCTATTCTACAGATAACTACAAAAATAAAACTAGCATAAATAATTCAGTTTGACTCAGGGCTTTGAATAAATTTTAGCAGTCCGGTCTATTATCCTCATGTCAACACAGTACAAACTGATATCAGAAACTTTACAGCCCACAATAACTGCTGTTTGAATGCACAGATTAAAAATGAATTTTAGGAACATAAGTGTTAATAACATGATTAGAACAGAGGAAATATATAAAGCTGTTGTCTCTGAACCCTTGTCACCTATTGTGTGCATATTCAGAGCATATTTCTGTGAATTAGAAACAGAATCGTTCCAAGCTTCTTAACCACAATAAGGGTCGCTACTGAGATCTCACATCAAAGTAATTAGAGCAAGAATTTCATAATTGGCTCTATAGCTGTTATTATGTGAAGGTTTCTGAGCAGCAAAATGTGAAACAAAAGGAGGAAAACAAAGCCTACATTTCCAAAGCGCATCTGTCTGAGCTTTTCAAGACAAAGCTACTGAGATAATGCTAGGAGTGAACATTTTCTTAATAGAGTTGGCAGAGATGGAGCAATCACCATATGGAAAAACATCATGAGTATGCAAGTGTGCACGGGCGAGGATTTGTAGTATGTTTTGAGGGGCGGCTCATTTTGTATACTGGTCCGTAATGGGAATGAATGCAAAATATGGTGGTGTGGTGATGTCTATTATCAGTCTAGTGATGCTTTGGAGACTTTTTCTTTTTTTTTTTTTTTCTTTTAATCCCTCCTCAGTCCCCTTGACCCAAAACAGATTTCTGAAACATGTAGAGGCAAACAAAAGAAGCATCTTCCACCGCCAGTTTGTGCCACATGATATAAGGAGCAATACTTCACTAGAACGTTAACAGAAATGCTATTAACCCGGAGTTCATAATTAACATTTAAGCCAGTTTAGCTTACTCATAACACAAAGTACTGCATTTGCATTTGTTTCTGTGCCAGGAAAGGATATTTTAGAACAGAGTCTTACTAAGCTAGACCAAAGGAGCTTCAAGTGTACAGTGGTCTTTTGTGTCACTAAGCAAACATCACCAAACTGAAAGCAAAATAGTCTTTTTTTTGTCTGCTTTTTTTCTTTTTGCTTTTTCTTTTTTTTTTTTTTTTAGTTTTTTGATGGATCTACTTTGGTGCGGAACTACCTCTTGTTATTATACATGTGTTGAGACATACGTTTCCTTTAAATGCTTAAGCTGTCTGACTGATTCCATTTCATTTTGTCTTGATAACATCAGCAGAGTCTTATCCATGCTAAGATGCCTTCACTGGTAAAACTGAGCTCGAACTGAACAGAATCATTCAAATTATGCATACCTCCACACGTACGCATACATACTAACCATAAAGTCATAACCCATCAATGGACTGAGTCATATGTACTGTATGTCAATGAAGAGCTGTCTTTTACTATTACAGCTGATGCTCATGTAAGAAGGAGCTGCTGCTTCCACCGGTTGGTGTCTGCTGCCCAGGCGACGAGAAGCTTGCTAGGGGGATGACCTTAACAGGGTCTTCCTTCTTACTACTGCAGTGTCTATCCAGGGTGTTGTAGAACTGTGGCCGGTTGATCCCTTTGTCCAGTTCATCTTTTCTGGGCACAGACCTGCCAAGAGTATGGCGGCCATCCATGACCCCCATGCTGCCCATGTTAGCTTTTACTCCCCGGGAACAGCTCTGCTGGAAGCCAAAGGAAGGGAGGGTAGCAGTGATGGTGGTGGTGGTAGGGGTGGAGGTGGGGCTGTTGCTGCCAGAACTCTGGAACTGGGCCAGGGCTGGGGGCATCCAACAGCTGTCAGAGTGGCCCAGTATTAGACACTCCTGGGTACAGGTCTCAGAGGCCTCAGCCAAGGCTTTCTGCAGGTTCACCTCAATGGCTGTAAGAATGAGAGGACAGAGGAAAACAACACATTTAGTACAACAGGTCAGAGCGCAGCTGGAACACAATCAGTTTACTCGGGTGAAGTCAAAGCAATGCATGAGCTCGTGAATCGTTAAATAAATAAATTAAAAAGTTGTTGTCTTATCAGAAATTGACCTACAGAATGTCAGCCTTTTAGAGAAATGAAAGTCAGTGATAAACGTTTCATTTCATCTTGTAACGAGAGAAACACCAACAGAGCATTTAATTTCAACTGGTATTCCCATGACTCTGTCTGTTTACCTACAATACGCAATAAATTCCCTGCAGCTTAATTAGAGTTCGAAAAAATATGTCTGCCTGCCTGTGTCTCAGATTGGCTGTACTATGTTAAATATTTAATGAACTTCTTAACAACGTACTTTATTTCAAATCTCTGTCACTGCCCTTTTGATTTCCTAAAGTCCAAAATAAACCTAATGGAATAATAATAATAATAATAATAATAATAATAATAATAATAATAATAATAATAATAATAATAATTTAATAAATAATAAATAATCATTTTAAGGTGGTTATTACTGTCCCAGCATTTGCATTTCCTGTATGGAAGGGAGGAAAAACTGCAAACAGAATGAAGAGGCGAGTGTGCAAGGCCAAGCGCTCAAACTATCTCATCTCATTATCCCGACACTGACATCACATGTGGAATGAGTTGGGGATAAGGCTTTGGCATAGAGACGTAGCAATAAAGCCTGTCATGCCAGATAATTAGAATGTAAAACAGTATGCACCAAAGCAACCCGGAGCCTCCAGTGTTATGTTTCTTAGGCCACGCAAAGGAAAGCGAGTCCTCATTCAAACATCACATCGCTCCTCTAGGCCCCAGCTTCAAGCTGTCATATAGAAATTATTTAGTGTATTTGCATAAGTAAGAATGCTATAAATAATAAAGCAGTCTCAGACCCCAGCACACTTTACTGACTTTTTCCTTAACACGCAGTTCCACATATTTTCAATCACAGCTGTGTTAAAAAAAAAAAAAAAAAAAAAAAAAAAAATCCAAACACCTTATTTACTGTTACAGCACTGAAACAGATGAATATATAATATGAGATTTTATTTAGTTATACCAGTCTGGTCACACAAAAGCACTAAGATTGGTGAGGAATGGTCCATTGCATACATTTCATGTATGGTAGTGTTTCCCCAGATCAGGCATCACTGCATCAACATTAATTGTCAGAGCAGAGTCTGGAAATGAATCACATGGCATAAATTGCAAGGATATATTTGGAGTGCCCACGTGGATCCAAATCTGTCTTCTCCATATTGAACTGGATCTGTGGAGCAGGAGTGTATAAATCCCTTGGGCGGTAAATGTGTCACCTTTCAGAGGGTCACTAACTTCATTAAGGCAAAAATGGATGCTTTCTCATTCTCTGAGCTTCCTCAATAGGGCTGAGCCAAGTCTCTGTCATGCCCTGTCACAATCTTTCCCCAAGTGTTATCTACTTTTTTTTTTTCCAGGGTTCTAATGTTTACAATGAGGTAATGTAGTAAAAAAAAGTTTTTTGTGTTTCCTTATGGGATTCATTACTTCTTCATTAAATATAACTGATCCATTCAGTCACAGGTGATGATATCTTTAACATATAATAAAAGGGTCATAAATGAAAGTTTATCTGTGGCCTGCAGATAAGCGATCAGTTTCTTTTAAAGAATGCACAGTCTCAAATGCTCTCTCCCTGAAGCAAGTTCTTTGCTCAGTGTTGGGGAATTGTTGAGTTTACTGTCAAATATGTACCTCTCATGCACAGCCTAATTAAGACTTCCATAATATAAACATGCAGAGCAGAGCTCACCTGACACTGTGACATCATACAACATTATGGCTCAAAGCAAGCTGTGATGTGTATTTATAAGAGAGTCCAAACAAATCACTATGCTTCTAATGTTTTGTTATTTATTCATTTAGATTTAATGTGTACAGATTACACATTAACATAATCATAATAAACTTTGCATTTAAATTGATTAATTTTATTAACAGGCTCCTCAAGCCTCAATTACAAGTATTTACGTTTACATATTTCTGGTCCATTATAAATGTTATGGTTTGAATTGGTTCAAATATTTTCAATATATGGTCAAGTATTTTGTATTTCATATATTATTTAAATGAAATTATTAAAAACTGTAGAAAATATAATGCTGTAAGACTCTAAAATGTAATTTTCGCTACCATGGAAATGCTGTATGCAATACACCAACTGAGAGAATAAAGACACTATATATAAAGACACTATGGAAGTCTAAAATATCTAAAGCAAATATTAGTTTTGGCAGACATGAAGTCAGGTGATGATCTACAGTCACTTCTCAGTTGATTATTGTAGTTTCCATGCAGCTGTCTCTGGCCCAGCACCTGTCCATAACTTTAAGCAGTTTAAATTCAGAGCAGTTTGATGTCCACAGACTGCCACATTTAGACAAGTTATATGATTTTTTTTTTTCCAAGGAGCCTCTCAAAAAGACATGGTCCTGAACTATTTTCTATTCCGGCAGGATAGTTAAGATATGCAGTGGTGGGTTTGGGAGGGTGGGAGCGTGACTTGAGTGATGTCGCTGACAGCTCTCGTTGCTTTTGTCAGCTAGAGGTATGCCGCAACCCGTTTGTGATGCCGCTGTCTTTTGTATTCTGGGGAAACAACTGTACCCCACGGAGCTTTCGGGAAAAATCACACATCACTGATGCTGCAGATCCCCTGATGGTGTGAACATTCTTTTCTGTGTTCCCTTCAAGGAAATTTGAATGGCAGACAAGTGGGGATAATGGCAAACAATGGGGAGTAATACCACGACTGAGATCAGATCTACACTTCTCATTTGAGATGATTTATCTTCACTGTGTAGCGGTGATGTGGCTGGAAAATAACCCTGATACTTGTTTAGTAACTATGCACTGTCAACGCAACATCTAAAAGAAGCTCAGCTGCAATCTGACTGCTGCCTACTGCACAAATTCAATGATATTCAGTTCATGATCTGATTCGAAACAGCCTGTGTCATAAGGTGATCTATTATCCATGGACTTGTGAATTTCTTGAGACTGTGCCACAGTTCTAGGTTTCCTACTTGATCTTGTGATCTTACACAAGGTCAATACCAGTGGTAGCCTCAAGCAATCTTGTTCTGCAACATCAACACATCCTTTGGCCTGCCACAGATCGAACACCACTGCATCCACATTCAACTGACCTTCCGTTCGCTCAGTCAAACATTACAGCTTGTATAAACATTGAACATATGTCTGAGAGAAGGATGAGAAAGCCACTGTACATGTTTTGTGCTAAATTAAAATATTGCATAGATTGCAGCTTGCAGATTGACTGGACACAAGGTGTGGCTGACAGAGTGCAACTGGTACTCATTAGGTCTCTGCTGGGTACATTTGGTGTGTGCACATTCAGTCCTGCTTGAAAGCAAATTGTAATGCAGAATAAATATAATATAATAATATTCAGTCACTGCTTTTGCATGCTAACAGGCAGGTGACAAAACACAGGCCACAAAGATAAATAGTTTCACTTTGGTAATTATCTAACATCATAATGTTTAAACGTGTCCTATGCAAAGAGCATTTATTTATGAACCCATTCAGGTTTGATGTCATAAGATTTTCATACCAGCTAAACATCTGGATTACCATATATAGTATTACACTTTTTTTTAATGGCCATTAAATCCACAACTGCATACTCTTCATGATCTCAGATGCAGAACCACACACATACACACTCCCACATGCAGGTATAATGCATATTAGTCAACTGATTGGGTCTTTGCAGTACAATGGTTTGAGATATTTAACATGACAGTTAATGATATTTACTGACAGAGCTTGTTACATCTTGATGAACTTCACATTAAGGTCTGCACACATATCACAATTCAACTCATTATTTCAGAATGCAAAAACTCATTATTGCTAATTAAAAGGATAATTGTGTGCTAGCACATTAAATTCTTTGAGCAGGCATCAGGGTGGTGGACCAGGCCCCTGACTCACCTTATATAATATTTGTATATAATATTTGTTTGCCTGAACCTTGCTTGCATTAAGGCATCAAACAATGCATTGTCACACCAGAACAGTAATGTTCCCTGCCTGCATGTCAATATGGACTTTAGTGACTAAATACTAGTGATGAGGTACTGAGTTGTTTTTATAAATCAACACAAACTAATCACCACACTTTGACTTCATCTTTTTTTTCTTTATTTTTACTGAACATAGTTTTGGAGCATGTACAGTCACTATGCAACACAGTTCTTTTTATTCACTGTGAAGACTGCAAAGGTTATTTCAGCTGGTTACACAACATCCACAGAAGTGCAGCCACTCATACATAGTCCAGAGTGCAACAGCCAAATAAATACACCTTTCACCACCTAGAGCAACATCACTCTGTGCTCTGCCCCTCTCGGTGTCAGATAATTTGGGATCAACAAGTCTGATAGCGCCACAAGATGCATTATAAAAGAGAATCCCTCTCTTAGTTACATAACCATAATGGAGTACTACATGGAAAACTATAATCAAGAATGCAATATTATCATCATCGTCACATTATATGTTCTTGTGTGATAAAGAATTAATGGATGAGAAGGAAGTCAAGAAAAAAAAATACAAAAAAAGGCAGAAAAACCATCCAAAATACATATGACAGACTATTTCAAAGAAATAGAATCTGAGTAGAAATAATTGAGTTTGTAATTAGACTTTATCTCCCCATTCTGCCTTATGCTCACTCCAAACGTTCAATCTGGATAAGCAAATGGATGGTTATTAATAATAATAGCCCCATTAAAACCACTTGGTGTTGCAGTGAAAAGAGGGTGCCATTACTTGCATCTCAGCTCTGACAAACATCGTTTAAAGGATCGACCAATGTCTGACTTCCCCTGAATCACAAAAACAAGGCTGCCCACCGAGCTTGTTCATGTTTGATGCATATTACTGCTTCCCCTCATTTCTGCTGGCTTATATGGAAGTAGCACGCTTGTGACTGATCCGTGCAGCAGTTTTGATTATGCATATAAACTCATAAACGCACTGAAGACTTTTCAAATTCAGGGGAGACTGGTTTTATGAAGAAATGAAAATTATATGTCATACTTGTGAGGCCTGTTTATACACAACATTAATTATGAATTAAGAGTTTGAGAGCTCTGAGACAAGGTTTTCTACTTCGTGCGAAGAGCCCGTATCCATGGCAATCAGTTTGAAAGTTTACTTTCCTTTGCACATCAAACTTGAATGCTGTTTGGTTTTCTTTCCTTTCTATCGGTTGAATGTGCCGTGTAATCCCCCGGTGAAGGCGGTAATTGCTGTCATTGTGGTCATTGTCCCTGTTGGAGAAGTAAATACCTCACTGCAGCAACAGACTTAATGTTTTGTCCAGGCATCGTTCCATGTATTCCCCGTAATACGAGCAACAACTTGTCTTCTACTGGTCATCTTCATCAGGGCAACCAAAGCACAAGCCCTTTATGCAAAAGGTTGGTTATCAATCTGCTGCGATGACAACAAAGAGGGTTTTTATTTTCAGTGAAACATAAATTTCAGAGCAGTTCTGTTGAGAAGAGATAGAAAGTGAGATATAAGAAATAGCGGAGTCCTTGCTGTCTTCGTCTTTTTTTTTTTTTACTTCTTAAAACAAATAATGTCAGAAGAAACAAATGGCCTTTTTTAAAAGAGACAATGTGATTTAGATAAGAAGGGAGAGAGGTTGTCCATATATACTCTAGACTAATTACTTCTGATGCATTTACTAAGACGCTGCTGACAACGGTGAGTCTCCGAGCCACATACGTATTTATCAGCACTTGTGGGACCTATACAGTTCCTCGCCTGTAATCCATCTAGCCTTGTCTTCTTGCGACCCCTTTTGCTTTCCGAGTGTTTGACCCATTGTAACTGAAAGTAATTGCAGGCAGAAAACAACATCTAATGATTACTTTATCTGGGAGTGTGAGAGAGAGTGAAAAGTCACAGACAGGTACTTTCAGCTAAAGGAGGAGGCCTTTTTTGTTCCCGACACACAATTTCAGACAACAAAGAATATTATTGACTTGGCAGAGATTAGAACACCAAAACAAATAACAAAGCAAGGAGAGAGGACAAAGTGCACAAAGAGAGAAAGGATCTCCTGAACAAGCAAGTGCCAAACACTTGCTTCTTTCTTTTTGTTGCTATTGATTAAAAGTATGTTGTAGGTTGAAGTACCCATTTCTCCACTGTGACTATAAAACATAGGAAGAATGTACGGGCTTAATTTAATGTAAATTCCATTTTCTACCAGTCACCTTTGTTGTCAAGGGGAGATGGGGAAAAAAAACACCTCAAAATTTCATTTCGCCACAGCATAAAATGTTTACACAAAAGCAAGGTCTGACACCTCCAGCTGCATTTGCACCATTTCCATCAACTGAAAACACAGTTGGAGGCTATAACAGAAACACTTTTCTTACACTTGATTTTTTTTTTTTTTTTTTTAAATGTGTGTGTGTGTGACATTGGTTGATTACATGTCTTCCATTATGCCTCAACTACTATTGGGCCTTCCCTCCCGAGGACAAGACGCCGGTGTCACCATCAACACAATCAGGCCTGGCCAAATACTCAGCATGGGCCAGATAGATGAGAGGTGCAAACACCATAACAATCTGCAATCAGCGCTCATCACCACAATGACACACAGAATGAGGCAGGGAATTTCTGTGGGGGGCAGAAACACAAGACATGCTTGTGGAGGCGCGCACACTCTTAAACCCACACGCATGCAGTGATTGCTCTCAGTTTAAAATCTCATGCAAGAAGGTAGCCATTCATTCCCCTGCCTGTAATTCTGCACTTGTGGAGACACTGGATGATACTGCAGATATACTGTGCAGGTGTGCTCTTACTGACAAGAAGGCAATACATAAATGTATATTTATAAGACAAAAAAAAAAAAAAAATTGAATCCACCTTAAAAATTCATTGCACATGGATGAGTGGCTGAACATTTCCATATTGTGTAGATAATGCGAGGAGTGGGAGATGAGAATAAAGAGGGTGGAATGAAAAGGAAGTGAAAATATATTAGAAGGATTAAAAAGAAAGGAAAACAGGCTGATTAAGTGAGACCTGACAATGCAGTCTGATATTTGCGAGAAGATTGGCTTGTTCCAGCTGGATTACTATCAAAACAATCTTCACATCTTTTTTTTTTTTTTTTTGGAGGGGGGGGGGGGTGACTTTGATCTAAAAACGTAAATGTCACTTATAACTCTCTAAGCTTTCCTTTTAAAATCAAATTAGAAGCTGATTGGAGGCATAAGCGAGTCCTCAAAGAAGCTTGTTGCATATATATATATATATATATATATATATAGGAGCCAGTAACAACTTGATGTTTGCAGAAAACAGCTAATAAAAATGCGGCGCCTGTTTTACACGACGGAAGAGACGAGAAAGACAAACTGTACAGCCGCCACCGACGTGCTACACCCTGTGTCATGTAACAAGCAAATTCATCACACTGACCCATTGCCCCCAATTATTATGGAAAACAAGAATGAATCAAATTAACATTGAAGAAGCTCTCGGATCCGGTGGCCTGTCTGTGCAGCCGATGGATACCACAGGAGGAAAAGAGAGGGTAATAAACAAGGTGCCACTCTATATGCCATATATCTTGCAGTCATTGATGATTAGCTGTTTTCCCTTAGCCATACATTACTGTTATTGCCTCCACAGCCAGGCAGATAGAAAGTGGATACAAAGGCATCGTGAAGCCCATCTTTCAACTGATAACTGGCAGGCTGAAAACAACTCAGCACCAGCAGCAGCTTGACTTCAGGACATAAGTAATCTGGCTATGGTGAAAAATGTAATCTCTTTTATGACAGTGTTGAGAGGAGGACCTGATATAGAGTTTTTGTTGTGTTTTTTCTCGCCTGGCGGTTTATCGTATTGTGAAGTAGTTCTGCGCAAAATAACTCAATGGTTACAAAAGAAAAAAGGAGTCTCCGCAGATGTCAGCAGCTCAACTCCTACCGATCCATCCTCCTCTGCAACGCTGGGAAAGCGTAATCGGCGTAAATTGTCGGCGTCAGAGGCAGACGCTCATTTTGTCCCCTTTTTTTTTTTTTTTTTGCTTGTCCTTTCTTTGTCCCCCTTCAAAATGTTTTGCAGACAGCTTAGGCATGAATGCAGACTGTATACTGTATTAGTCACAGTCATTAGTGATGAGCAAACTTACATTTCCAATATCAATGTGAAGTGTAGCATGGTAAAGGTTTTAATATGAGGGGCAGACTCTTCCCAGATTCCCCTGAGCATGTACACTTTAAAGGTTTTCCCTCTCCAAAGCACCACAGACCCTCCTCCGGGGACAACTATTAATTTTTCACTGAAACCTCCCCTGAATAATGAATTCTGTCCTATTTATACGCTGTGATAAGTCCACTGAATGTCTAAAAAGGGGTTATCGTGAAAAGGGTAAGGCTTTCAGAGAAAGACCTGTTCCTGCTTAACATGTTTAATTCATCCGCATCACCATGTTCTTGAAAGCAGAAGAAAAGTCATATAATGTATCACTGGCAGAGATGAAAGAAGACACAAGCGGCGCATTCAATAAATCACAGCTTTACTTATACTGTTTTGATGTTTACTGTCACAATCCTCCACCCAAACACCAGCCAGTGAAAGTTCAGATGTGTGCTTTTTTACTCCTTTAGGCCGTGGCTGACAGATATGCTCCAGCTAAAATCACAGAGGTACTCAGTGCCTTGTGTTAATGCTTCTGTCACTACGCACTTTGTTGTTGAGTGTAGACGTTGTCAGCTAGGATTCTCAGCAAAATGAGCGACAGGCACGAATAGACACATGGAGAAAGGGAGGAGTGCATGCCAAATAACAGCTGCTACAAAAAAAAAAAAAAAAAAAAAAAAAAGGAATAAAGCACAACCCATGCACAATGACATGCAAACCAGAGCATGTTTCTAAATCTGTGAGGGGAAAACATCAGCCAGAGCTGACAAATATTTCTAAAACTTGGAATACTTTTATTTTTAAAATAGCTGCTTCTATTCTCACACGTGAACAGGAAAAGCTGAAATTTTTACATGCCTCATGTCGCCTGATCTCACATACATGTGAGATAAACATAAACAGTCTGTGCAGCTGAATGTAAACACCTACAAACATCTTTTGGGGACAAAAACGGGACGGTGGAAGAATTAAAGACGTTTAAATATGAGCCAAATCTCATCAAAGAAACACGACACACACAGACATTCACACCAAATACTTCTTTCAGCCACGAGTTTATTCATATGAACAAGCTCTTATTGATGGCAAAATTAGACTTACTTACATAACTGGCTCAGTTCTTTGCACATCAAAGAAGAAAATGCTTTAGATGACCAGTCACTCCCATAGTCACCCCCACCATCGTCAGATCAAACACATCCAAACACCCACTAAAAGCAACACTTGAAGTCTGAATTATAAATCTTAACATTGCTAAGCAGTGGCTGCTCGATTCGGCATAAACATGATGGGAAATAAGGCGCAGTCGCTTCCACCATACTGTAATTATATGTTTTCACGCAATGCAATTAAACCAAGTGGTTATAAAAACTATTTTCAGTGTCTTTAGGTTTATAGTGCAAATAGTGAAATAAAACAAAGTAGAAATATGCATTAGATATTATTTAAAGCAGAAAGAGAATACATGTAATATGTGAGAAGTCCAAAGCACTGAGTAAATAACTGTGATGGCGATGATGTGATGATGATCTAAAGGTTACAGCTGTTAGCAGAGAGGATAATGGAAAACAACATGCAGCTGCTTTGTAGTGTAGATTGCCATCAACCCACTGACCTAAGAGTGTTTATACTGTTTAGCCCAGAGAAAACTTTCACACATTAATATTGCACATATTTGATTCAGGCTGGTTGTCATGCCCTGAGGACACTTGTACGTACATTTTGTCCTGGGGTGCCAGTCTCTTCAGTTATTTCCCCCCCACACACCCACAAAAAGGCTAGAATAGAGTGTGTATGATACATCTCTTCTTCCTGTTTTTCTTTTTCTTTTTTTCCTCTCTCTCCGTCGGCACATCTTTGCAGCATATCTTTACAGAACCAGGGGGCTGCATGAGGAGACGAGGAATTTGATCAATGAGAGAAGAAAAAAAATCAGGATGTCACTAACATGTCTGTGTGTTTGTACAACTGTATGGGGGGAAAATTGCCATTGCTTCCTGGCTCATCGCTACTTCCAGCACTGCTACAGTGACATCACTATAGCCAATTCCATCCCTCTCTTTACTGAAAGAAAAAATTTGTGTGTGTTTGTGAGAGAGAGAGAGAGAGAGAGAGAGAGGAAAATACAAACAGACTGTCTCTATGTAATTCAGTGTTTGAAGGCACCAATACCCATCTCTATGATAATTTCCTTTTCAGCATGAGCAAAGACAGCAACACTGATACTATTCATTTCCCCTTTATTAACTGGTGCGGAAATGCTGGGCCCAGCAGAGGTGCATTCTAAAGTCTTTCAGTACTGAAAGGTTCCAGTGCTTGTTTTCAGGATGTGTTTTAGCAGCCATAAAACAGTAAAAGCAAAAGAAAAGACGAAAACAAAACAAACAAAAAAAAAAAAAATAGTTGTACAGGCTACATCAATCCACACACACATCACATGAACATTTTGTAACATGAGACCCTGTCAGTTCTAAAACATCACATGCCTTTTTCAAGTAACCGTCATCGTCCAAAACGTTTCCCTACAAATCTCGGAGTTTCAAATTCATTTATAGTTTGCAATTCGTGTTTGAGTTTCCTGTTTGACTTCTAGAGTGAAGTCCAGTCAATCACTGTGACATTCAATTCAGTGGAATTGATGACTTACCATTTTTATCTTGGTCTGATGTCCCTTTTATTTGTCCTCATCTGTGACTCTTCCTCTCCCCACTCTGACATTGCTAATTATTTCAAACTATCAGGTAGGCAGTTTCCATTTCAATTAAATCTCATCTTCTCTGCTGACCTTGGGGTGGAAAACAGTGCTGCTCCCTCAGCCCTGAATATTTCCTCCGGCAGTTATGGGTGCCATTTAAGATTTAAACTCAATTTGAGCCTGACTTCAGTGGATACACAGCAAGACAGAAGCGTGGTCAGTGTATGTATTTCAGTGACATCCTTAATGTGATAATTGAGAGTGGCCAAATTAAAGCTTTGAGGCATAAATGGCTACTTCAACACACCCTTGGGTAGCTAGAAAAGACAGATTTACAACCATATGCTGCTAATCAAGCTTTCTAGTATGAGCTTTGAATCTTAATGTACTGATGTTACGACAACATAGTGGTGCATCAGTTTAACAAAGACATAATATGCGGTAAGGGTTATGGTCGCTGATGGTTAATGGGATTAAGAAGTGATAAAACAAAATATTATGAAAACATGCATTAAAATGTTATATATTTTACATCTGGAAACATAAAAGAGAAAAATAAAAAACAAAAAAAAAAACAATTACATGATATTGACAGCTAGTGCAATCAAAGGCTCCCCCGCCAGACTCAATGAGGTGCCAATCAACTGAGTATCTCTGCCTCATGTTGCCGCCGCCGCCACCGCCTTTCATTTTAGAGTCGGAGGAGATTCTGCCGTAGTGAATCATCAGTCAATAGCTCAGAGCTGATGGTTAATGTTGATTGATGATATTCAATACCCCTACACCCCACCCCCGCAGCATGTCCACCTCACTTCTCAATAGTAGCTCTCATCCATCTAGAATCCAGAGGAAACATCCGAGCTAATATTGTCAATATCATTATTGTTAGTAGTAGTAGCTAAAGTAGCAGCAGTTCTAGTAATAAAAGCAGCTGCAGAAGAAGAAAAAGTTGCAATTGTCTTACTCCGTTCTGACGGCTTTATTGTTTATCTTTGTAAGAAACCGGTTGTTCATCAAATTCTACAAAAGGTCACCCGTGATTGATTTGAGCTATAATTAAAACAATTATTAAAACAAATGATGAAGCACCACATGCTTTTTCTTCATTGTCCCATGAAACAACATGACTTAGAATGTCATCCATAATGGCATTAGCCAACAGGATGTGCAGGCTTTGAAGAACAACTTAGTACATGCCTGTAATTACAGTGATTCTATCAAATGTGACATCTCTATCATCTCTGTACTCTGCCTCGCTCGTCCTTTTCCTTCACCTGTGGTGACTTGCTTGTGACCAGAATAATAGAACACGATCGCTTCTGAACCATGAAGAAAGATAATTTCTGTGGAAATATCTTAATGTGAATTTATGTGTAACATGACAACGGCAACCTGCAACAGGAACTTTCTAACCCAGAAATGTCAAGAAGGAGGAGGAACATTGTAACAAAATATAGGGATGACATTGAGCTGCGAAAGCTTCACCTTTACAAATGAAACGATTCTCGCTCCCTCCTCCTGCCTTTGTCTCTATACTTTGTTTCTGTCATGTTATTCTCTCTAAGAATAGTTTTCTTTTTTCTGGCCATCTCGTAATTTTTTTTTTTTTCTAGATTGAATACACGCCTTGAGACCATTTCAGGTATTCTGCTCTATTAAAGCACGCTTTAGATCAAGTAAATTCCTCTGCTGGTTGTCTGCAGAACAAGAGGAAGGCATCAGGGGATCCATGCTAAGAGACAGACCATATGTTTCCATCAACTGATGATGGTTTCCCCTGGTAAAGCTTTGCATTGCATTCCTTCATCTCCTCTTCTTGCTACTGGCTGAACTACACTAAATGTGTGCTTCATAACAGTTTCTTTATCAGCAGAAGAAACTGGTTTATTTATTTGAAAGCACATTACTCAAACTATTTATATTTAAGGGAATCTCCTTAGACTTTATTAGGGAAGCATAGAGCTTGGACCAGATCATGTTATAACATGATAATTCCATTGCATGAACATGAAATGTTATCATGTGATCAATTTTATTGTAAAAACTTTAAACTTATTAAGTTTGTGATATGTGATGGTGGTGCTTGAAGGACACTAATAAACAATACAGGACTTCGTCTTTATGTCCACAACTTAATTCTTTCAGGTCATTCCAGTGTCAGTGCTGCATATAGAATTTATTTTCAGAAGAAGGCCATAGGTGGAAGGACATGTTAACAAAAAGCAAAGCACACCCAGACATGTCCGCGCAGCATCTCACTGCGCGCAGGTCGGTGACATGTGTTGCTCATAACTATCATACATTCCTGTCTGTACAGCAATAAATCAGAATATGAATAATTAAACTTTAACAAAAAAAAAAAAAAAGAAAATGTTTTTGCTTGTTGAAAATCATTTCCATAAAGTTTACTTTGCTCCAATATTTCTCACAACATCTGCATACAGTAGGTCTCCTTTCTGGTTCATGATCTCACAGTAAAACTTATCACATCATTATGTGATATTTTTTGCACTTTTATAATAAAAATATCACGTTGTAACCAGGGATGCCTCAAATCAGCTTTTTTACCGATATCTGATATGTCGATTTTGTCCAACTCTTAATTCCTGATACTGATATCAGCTAATACTGATGGAGCGAGTTGTGCCAAACAAACAGAACTATCTGGAATACTATATATGACATCTCTTACATTTTGTCATTAAGCTAGAAGACACATAGCTGAAGAGTTTGATGTATCATATGTGCATGTTGTTAAAATGTTGTTCCATTAAAAAGGTAAAAACTGATACCTATAATTTCCAATGTTGCATTTTAATGCAGATATCAGCCAATAATATTGGTAGAGCGATAATATCGGACATCTCCAGTTATAACCTGATTCTGATTTTGTTTTTAATTGAGTGACAGCTCTACATACTTTGTACCTCATCTTAAGTAAAGAAAAGTAACAAATCTTGTTAAAAAGAATGAAAAGTGAATATCAGCTCTGTCCTCAACTCTTAGAAAGTGGCAAGAATGCATATAACTCTCATCCTCACCTTTTCATTTGCTCTTTGATTCATAAAGCTCTTAAAAGAGCGAGGTGGGATTATAATCATTTACGGCGAAGCAGATATTTCCCTCCATTCCCATTTGAAATATTATTCATTGTCATTAATAAACACACTGGGAGCATGTAGCAGAGTTTCCTGGCTATGTTGCGCATCTCAGCCAAGTACGGATAAACAGATGAAGCCAGAATGTGACTAATCATTGAGAAACAGGCTTTCCTGAAACATCAGTCATAAACAATCATCCACAGTTTAAATGCTGTAAAGAACAAATCACGATGATATTCCATTAACGACAACTCTCCCTCTACTCTTCCTTCAGTCTGCACTTCACAGTAAACACAACAAAGGATTGTAAACTCTACTGGCAGGAGAAGAAAGGGTATTAATTTTTCAACCTGGAAACTGTAAACTGAAAATACCTGTGAAGTGGATAATTCTGTCTGGGGGAGACATGTCGTCCCCCCCCCCCCCCCCCCCCCTTCCTTGTGTCAACACAACTTCTTTTGAGGTGTGCAGCGTTGTCTGTATGGTCCTGATAAGTCTCTTATTCTCAGCAAAGAGTAATTTGCAAAATGCAGACGGCTGTACACAGACTCTCCATATTGTTAATTAAATCATTCTGCCTTTGATGTTTTCTCAGGTTTTAATGGGAAAATAACAAAATTAAGCGGGATGCTGTCATCCCCTCCTTGTGAAAGGACTGAGCCATGGATGCTACATCAACTATTGAGGCTGAAATACTGTAAATAAATTAAATTAACCGTGAATAAAATTGCATGACTTCCCACCAAAAGCAATGTATTGTTCTTCTTCATAGCTGTCAGAGCACTGGTCTGTTAGGGAAGGCGTATATTGTTCACAGTAATTTGCAATTTTCATTGCGAAACAATCAAAAACCGCATGCGATAGAGTGAAAAACCATACGTGTCTTGTGAAAACAATCAGTTCTTTTTTTTTCTCGAATCTATCACAATTGACATGATATTTTGTAATCAGTCTCGAGGTCAACTATTTATCTACTAATGCAACACATGGATTTAAAAAAAAAATGTTACCTGGTTTGATTATTTTGAGTTTGAATATGTAATCAACACACGCAGTTCCCAACCTTTTTCTCCCTTTCTGCATCTCATCTCCTTAATTTGATCAATAAAGATGAGTTTCTGTCCATAATGAAATTCACACTCAATCACAAGTTTGTCAACACAAAGGTCAAGGAATAAAGAGATTTTGTTCCAGAAAAACAAAACAAACAAAAAAGTATAAAAAAAGAAGAAGAAAAAAAAAAAGGAGACTAATTAGTTTACCACTCTCAATATGAAGCTGCTTAACAGCAGCCTTACTGAAAACTATGATGCAATCCATTTTGTTTTGTCAATAACTTCCCGGGCCACAAATATGCTGGGAGTATTACACGACGACCTTTGCACTAATCAATCCACTAACAGTTTGTACCTAAAGAGTAACATCTGCAGCCGGGATGGAGAGACTGTTTAGGGTCAAGTTGATAAAAGAATACAGCCCCGAAGGTATTAAAGTCAAGCTGATTATCTGAATGGTTCGTGTTTTTACTCCAACCTCTAATTACTTCCAAGGCTCGTCTTTAAAAAAGCAATTATGAGCAGGGCCAAACTCTGCATCTCGCTTTAACGGTTCAATGCTGTAATAATTTATTTGCTCTCATTTGCAAAATGTCAGCAAACAAGTACATATAAAAAATAAACAAATAGAAATCCAAGAAAAACATGCTTATTTGCTCTATAAACTGCACTACAAGCCTCAATCTCCCAGTAACAATGAAAATCAGGTGACTGTTCTTTATCATATAGATAGAAATAAGCAACATGATTTTACTGGAGACCTCATCTGAACTGTTTTCTTTGCTTTTATCCACCAGTAGAGGGCACATAGCCTCCCTCGGTGTGTCATTTCAATGTTTGCTGGGTATAAAACCAACTTAAGACCTCCCTAATACTACTTCTCCGGCCTGCTGATGGGCTATGCAGTCTGAGCTTCTGCAGTGATATCAGCTAGGGATCCACATTACAACACAATGCAGCAATACACACTGGGCAACCATAAACTCCACCAAGATGAAATCTACACTGGCTGGCCTTTGTGTTCACTTGACAGAATATAGATTTTTCTTTCTTCCTTTCAGATTCTAACAAGAGGCCAGGATATTATTCTCTATCCATGGTGTCTGTCAAATTGTTATTTAGGCAAAGGAACCAAGTTGGAGCCTGAACAACATCAACACAGGAATCTAATAGCACAAATGCTGTAGGAGAGCGTGGCGGACTTTTAGCTACTTGTAGCATAACAAAGGTGTGAGGCACCTGCTTAAATGATAAGTCCTGCTTCTGTCTTACCACAGATGTCCAAAGGCAAGCTGACAGCACGGCCCCACAGACAGGCTGGAGATTAATGATTTGTGACAGCTTCAACGAGCCAGGATATGAACAGTCATCCTGCAGCCATTACATAAGTAGAAACAGCTGTTGTTTCAGCAGAGGCTTTGATTTCTTACTGTAGCTGCCCCTCATAGACAAGTAGAGGCAGCGGGGACCCCCACTGTCACATACAAACAGGCGGAAGAACGCAGTGTTGCTGAGCTTTTGCAGAGAGCAAGGACTCTTCCTTTTCTAATGTCCATTTTCCTCATAAATTACGATATTTCAGATATCAATAATGCAAATAACAGTGCCTTTGCATATGATATAGTTTATGTTGGTGGCTTTAAATGATCCTGCAAATTCCCGCTCTGTAATTATAACAGCATGAATTATGTGTGACAGTAATTTTGCTTCTCAGACTGTGTTGTGATTAGCATAGGCATGAATGGAGCTAGATTAAACCCAGTTGGAGAATATAGTGAAGCAACTGCAATTATAAACATTATTCCTACCCTGTCTTGTTTTCAGAACACTGCCTTGTTCTGCCACTATAAGATTTAGATACTCCCTTTGTGATGAAAGCCTGTTTTGAAACCTGGTGAATGTATGCAACACGACAGACCACTTTGTTTCAGCAGGACAAAAGGCAGGCTTGGCATGCGCTTTTTGACAATGTCTGCTTGCTATTTCTAAGCATTCTTTTCCAGATCTCCCCAATGAGGGCCTTTGAATAGAACGCAGTCTGGGGCTTGCTTTGTACGGACGCCAGCTTTTCGAATGATCATAATATTTAGGTTTTAACATTACCATCACCCCTTTATTGTGAGGTCTCATCCAGTTTTTGTGATCCAAAAAAAGCACAAATCAATTTTTTCACTTCAACAAAATCCAGCTATAAATTGTATTGCGCAACACTTTTGAAAACTATATGTACATTTTCCAGCAAAGCTGCTTGCACTGACACAGGGACAAAAGAGAAAAATTCTCCAGTCATCTTTTATGGAATTGTTTTCAGATTTGCATGTCTGCATGTGCTGTCCTTGCTTAGGATTCAGCAGATGGAACCATGGGATGGAGGTTATCAGCCATCCCATTCCTCTCTGGACTGTAATTCGTTGTCGACAATGTGCTATGGACCCTAAAGGCCTGCCATCTGCTTACTTTCGCTCCTTCCAAAGGTGAGAAATTCCAAACCCCCACCTGGTTGTTGTTTTGGTCATGTATGCAATCTACACTAGTGCTGATTATGCTTTTCGTGGGCTTAAACTGTGTAATCCATTTTTATGATATGTCAATAGTTTAAGTAACACCAGTTAATAAGTTATCAATTAAATTGCAAATTATTGGTGATGAAGGCATTGTCTTAAAGATTTGGTTAATATTGATAAGTATCTAAGAGAATTTAATATGTAAAACAATATAAAACTCAACTGTATGAAAAGATTAAATGAGGACAAACTAGAGTGAGCTGAAAGTTTACACACACCCTCCAACAATACTCCAATTTTAAATGTGTTTTAGTTTTATTTCTTGACATCTTTTATATCTTTTTTCTTAGTCTTTCTGAAGCTATGTATTTACCAATACCTGTGTGCAATGGACAAGCTAAGAGTACATACAAATAGATGCTTTGATGTAATCTTTGTTGTAATATCTGTCCGACAACATTTAAAGCTGGTAAGTAAAAATGGTTATATTGGGATTAGCAGAGGAGCACTTGAATGAGGCAAATGACCCAGTAAATCCTGTTCAATAAACCAGTCGCTCAAGTGGTGTTGTGGTCCCAGATTTGCTCAAAAAGAGAAAAACAATATAAAAGAAACATGTTTAGGCTGATAAATGATTGCTTTGTTACAAAGGAACTAATCTGGATGCCGGGATATTTCATTCTGACAAACATGTTTTCTTTAATCTCCTGCAAAGTCCCGTTGGCCAGTCAAGGTCGCCTAATGTCTTCTGTAGGTGATTGTTTGAGGGCGTTTGTAGGTGGGCTGTACGGTCGACCCTCAGTAACACACCTTAATCTGACAGCAAGAAGTTAACACCTGTGTTTCCCCCTCTTCCCCCTTTGCTTATAGGAATAAAATAAAATAAAATTATTTGTTTCAATAAATAAACAAATAGGCACACAATCACCACATAAAGCAACAAAACTATCAATTTTTCTGAAAAATTTAAATCAAAATGCAAAACAATGCATGAATGTGCAAATTTGCCAAGAAACTTCAAATTGCACAATAAGCACCTTTGTGGCTCATGCAATCTCATGCAATACTTTGCATGAATTTTTAAGCCTACCCAGCCTCGGCTAACCTAAAATATGTAGAAATGGAGAGGTGACTGAAGGCATGCATCGTGTCCCATGGGTCTTTTTCTGCTTAGATACTGAGCTCTTCTCCCAAGCTTCCTGAAAAAGACTCTATAAATCATCAAATTGATCTAGTGAGAAAGATTTAAGCCTTAGCTCAGTGACAGAAATCTCGTTCCAAGGTCAGGTACTGGGAAGCAAAAGCCAAGGGTCACCTGTCTCCTCTCACCTGCCCTTGATGTATCCCCTGCACAACACCCAAAGGTCCCGGGAGATTCCTGTTCTGCTGATGAGTTAAACCTGTTTGAGCCATAGAAATCCACAGGATTTCTATTGGTCTTGTCTAGTGCTGTGCAGGACAGCAATCATACTGCTCAGCTGCATCAATCAATATATAACATTGGCACAGCATGTCGCCGCCGATGCAGCTACGGCGCAGCGTCCAAAGTTTTTCTGATGGACCAAAATTCATCTAGCTAAAATACATGCAGTAATTCATCATGAGATGGATTATTCCAAGAAAGTTTGACTCTACATGGACACATGGATTCCTCAGGAGACATAATCTCATTACACTTAATCACTCATTCCCTTGATGCGAAGATAGGGGGAGTAGTGTACGGTGTTGCCATACAGTATGATTCAGAGTTGCTAAGTATAGCACATGCAGCCCGTAGAAGCTGTGGACAGAAGGTATCCCCTGGGCGCTCAGAGAAATGCTACATATGAAATGGAGCGGCAAACTTTCTCCTTTTTTTTTTTTTTTTTTTTTTTTTTTTAAAATGGGGCATTATGTATGCATGTGGGGATGTTTGTTAAAAACCCTTGTCTGCTGTCAGGCTTCACCTCCTCCCTTCTGTGCTCAAAGAAGGAAACGTAAGCTGTTTACAAATACAGTATGACAGGCTAGATACTGCTAACTTAAGTTTTCATGTCAAAACCTGTCAGTGACATTTAACAAGAAGAAAAAGCATGTCAGACCAAAAAGGCTTCCAGATAAAAGGACCAAACCCTTTGAAACGTAGATGCAAATAGCACTTCAACCTCAGATGTGCTATTTTCCCTTATTTAAAAACACTTACATCTTTTTTGTAATGATACAATTGCATCAAATACTTATTTCATGTAATACTACAATCTTCTAATTAGTCAGTGACTTATATGTCTTCAGTGCTTCACAATTATTTACAACACGAGCATTCTGTGTATTTCAAATCCAATAGCGTTGCTGTTTCTTTAATTTTGTTTATCTTTTTTCTGCAACTATAGCACAGCATATACAAGAAAAATATTGAGTTTGGTGAGAAAAGCTTGAGGCTGTTTTGAGTTCGACAGGGAATAGAATTTTTTTTTTTTTTTCAAGGGCAGTGCGTAATCATGAAGCTATGTTATTCCCTATGATTGTAGGACCACTGGCAAAATGGACGCACGTGTACACGGACGTGCCCATACACCCGGCATGCTTGAAATGCTACTTTACAACATCAACAAAGATCAGAGTGAAGAGACATCAGACACTTGAGTCCAGGTGATGTTCCAGATTTGTGCATGAAGCGGCCTCTCTCTGTGTCTCAGCAGTTGTGATCTCTGCACTGCCAATTAGACATGCTTGTTGTCAAGGCAACATGAGGAATGGATACAATTATATAAACATGTATATATATATATATATATATAAATATATATTTACATCATATTTTTGTGAGTGTATGGGTATATATATATATAAATATATATATATATATATATATATATATATATATATATACACACATCATATTTTTGTGAGTGTATGGGTATATATATATATATATAAATATATATATTTATATATATATATATATATATATATATATATATATATATATATATATATATATATATATATATATATATGTTTATATATATGTTTATATATGTGAGTGTGTGCTGAGGTGCAGGTTAGAAATAAGCTAAGAGAACATTTATTCATTCATTATCCTAACCGCTTAAACTGATGAAGGGTCGTGGGGAAGCTGGAGCATATCCCAGCAGTGTTTGGGCAAAAGGCAGGGTACACTCTGGACATCTAGCCAGTCCATCACAGGGCCACACACAGACAAACAACCACTCATGCACACACTCATTCCTAAGGGCAATCTAGAGTAACCAATTAACCTAACGTGCATGTCTTTGGATGGTGGGGGGAAGCCAGAGTACCCAGAGAGAACCCACACATACACAGGGAGAACATGTAAACTCCACACAGAAAGGCCGCTGCCCAAACCTCGCCCCAGCCAAGGATCGAACCAGCGACCTTCTTCATGTGAGGCCAGAAGGTCTCACAGTAATAAAGACAAATGATGGTCATGTTCAACTTTAATCAATTTATAGAAATGTGTGTCTGCAAAAGATAGGTGGTCATAAAACAGAGAAAACACACGTGAGCTACTGTATTTTCTTCCTCCGACACAAGCAAAATGTCTACAACTGCTTTGTCTTCTTAGATAAGCACAGACACGACTACATTTGTTGATACTAAAGTACTAAAGAACACAGAACCAAAGTGTCAGCCATCATTTACAGCTTATTCTGATAGGACTATTTCTCATTTGTGTTATCTGAACTCATCGCACACCTATTCCTTAGAGGTGGGTGCCAGATTTATTTCTTTTCATTAAATTACCATATTTCAGATTTTTTTTTTTTTTTTTTCCATTTTCCAAACTTCGGGATTTGTGTATCTGTTTTGCTTTCCTGTAGTGTTTTGAGGGCTTTAGTAATGAAAGAGAAACAACTTCAAAGAGATTAACTCATCCGCTTCAGATAATAATGAAACAATGAGATAGCATGTAGTTTTCTCCTCCTGTTGCAGCCGCAGCAGTAGGCATCAGGGAAGACCGTGCAGAGGAATTTGATTATGTTTTCTTTCCCTGTCACTTCTTTTGTTGTTGTTGGTGTTTTGTTTTTTCTTTTTTCAATTTTATTCTTAAGTCGCATTTTATTAGACAGAAGAAATCTGTGTGAGGATACAGAATTACTTACTGCTGTTGCATGCAATAAAACGGTTTTTAGAAAGTCAGTCATAACTGAGCCTGAGATCAGAGGCAGTTGTTCTTCCAGCGCTGAAAGCAGCGGTGAAAAGTCAGCAATCACATCAAAGCAAATCACCAACTCAGCTGCAAGAAGTATTTGTTTTCCCTTACAACTTATAGTAGCAGCCAAGTTTGAAATCTAGGAACTCAGTGAGAAACTTACGAGGGCAAAGTGCATCAGGGAATTATACAAATGTGCCTGGACTGTGGGTGTCGTACGGTTTCAAGCTTGTTAAAGGGGCCTGGTCAAGTTATGTCAGATTTTAACAGCCGATTGGCCTTGCCGGCATCCTGAAGGCCCATAAAGTCTGATTCATCACCCCCATTGCTTGCAGAGGGCATGCAGAAGGCAGAGAAAGAGCAGCTCTCAGGTATGCTAAAGTCATCCATGATGGAATCTGTCAACTCTGCAAATGGGCTTACTCTCACCCTGCTGCCTTGCACATTTTATCAGCTTGAAGGAGTTGATGACAGAAAGTCTATTGAACCCTGACTGTCTCCCCACACAAATTATTTCTTTCCGTTGAGAAACGTTTGTGCTCGAAAGGAGCTTGATTATTCGTCAAATTTGGGTCTGGCTTGGAATTAAGAATTAGAACCAAACAGGTAACACTTGTCAATAAGCACTGTATCATTTGCCATGAGTATCACTGTATCCCAGCTCAGCTCTTCTTTTCATGTTCCCTTCTTTAATCGTAATTATATTGAGGAATTCTATTTGTTGCAAGGATGCAGACAACCCGTGAGAATGAAAAATACAATCTAATAATTTGCTGCCGCCGACACATCTTCAAGCACAGCAGGATTTGTTGGGAGAAGACAACAGGGGGGTTTAGAAGCATTATGGATGCTGCTGGATTATTTTCTGATTGACAGACAACAAGCTCAGAGGCCAAAAGGATTTTTCCCAGGACGGGCATGGACTGCACATTATTATTTAACAGACTTATTTATTGGTACTATTAAAACAAAAAGGAAAAAAAAAAAAAAGAAACTTCACCTTTGTCATAAATGTAGCAATTGTTTTGGAAAGATAAACACAAGGAAAATGAAGCCTTTTCATGTAAAAACATTGAAAGTTTTCCAAACAGTTTGTCTTTTGTTTATTGATGAATAAAAATGATCTCTTCACATGATGTATGAATGGAATATGAATCATTTGTTCCGTCTCCTAAAGTCCATTTTAGCTCCATGTGAACTTCAGATTCCCTGATGTAAGTTGAAAGAATGTGTGCTGCTGACATGATGGAAACTCGCCCCAAAACGGTGGAGAAGTCTGAAGATTTTTGTTTCCCCCTGAAAGTCTTGCCGAGGTTAAAAATGGAGTATCAGAGTATGGAAGGAGGCATACCAGCTGCTGAGCTGCCTTCTTACATTTTGTTTCCCTCCACTCGTCCAATTTCATATTGATGAGCTCTGCAGCAATTCAAATTGCATGTCTTCTTTAAACATTTAACTAGCAAAGAGATGAATCACAGTCTTCGCTCAAATTCTGCCACTGTTGAAAATTGCAGATTCTATTGCTGTAAAAGGAAAATCAGACAGCAGGTACCTGTAGAAGTTCACATTTTCCACCTTATAAAGCTAGACTATGTCTTAGGTGCATAACCGGTGCACGGTGGGTGGAAAATGCAACTACTCCACATGATGGATCCTTTGTAATTCCACTGTAATTTCACCATCTGTTTCAATATAAAATTGCAACTGGCTTTTGAGAATTTGCCATGCTACATATGCAACGCTCAATGGGTTTTAACTGCATGAAACAATAAAGTGGGATTCTTCAAGGAAAGAGTCTTCCGTGTACCCTCCTGAGGTCACTTCTGGGTGTCTGTAATGAGTTACCCTGAGGATCCGTAATTCAGCCACACACAGGGAGTTCTGGACAAATGACCAGTTTATTGGTGGAGGAGTATGAACAGAAGATCAGTCCAGGGGAGTGGTCTGCAGAAGAAACCAGGCAACAGCTGGGAGGTAAACAGGATGGCAAAATACTCATCCAGGCAAAGACAAGGCTCAGAGATCCAAAGACAGGCAGGGTCGGTAACCAGAAGATCCGAAAGGTAGCGGTATCCGTCGAGGGCAAGGCAAGGAGGGTAATCCAGGGGCATGAAGCAGAGGGTCGGCAACTGAGGAACAATCCGTAGAACGCTGGAACAAAACTAGACATAGGTCTGATTATTATCTGGCAGAAAAGGAGGGATTGGAGGGAGCTTAAGTAGGCAGTGAGAGAAAAGGAAACCAGGTGAACTGAATGAGGTAGCAGAGGCAATTAGGAAGCCAGCAGGTGGATCGAGTAATCAGTGATGAGCGCCAGGAGATCAGGGTGGCAAAAACATGACAGTGTCTTTTTACGAACCCAGGTTGAAATTTGTTCCTCAAGAAAGTGGAAACATAGCTTGTGGCATTGACTGTGACATTGAAATGTTATTCCCTCATCATTTATAACAAAAAAAAAACAAACAAAAAAAAAACAAACAAACAATGTGCTGAGACGAAAAGCAGTTGGAAATACTGAAAAAGTTTAGGAGTTGCCTCAACAAAGCAGAGCTCCAAATGCTTTCGCCTTCGAGGGTAAACCAGGATAAAATTAGGGGGTGCATTTCTATCATCTGAGAAGTAGATGGTGAAATATCTAAATTGGTAAAAGTCTATTTTTCTTTTTCTTTCTTTTTAAACTGAGGCTTTTGAAATTCCCATTCTGGATGTTCCCAAGGAAGCTGCTTAAAAATGATAATCCAGGGGAGGAAGGGAGAATCTCCACAGACCTGCCTCAAGCCTGCTTTCAACCCTATTAAGAAATATTATGCAGTCTCCAAAGAAACCTAAACTCCTGCCTTAAACTCTGCATTCCCTGCCTCCTGCATACCTTTCCCTGGTCATCCTCTTTCTTGGTGGAGCAACTGTCAGAATTAGAAAATCGCAAAAGCACCTTTCAAGTTAGAAATGAGCAACACATGTAGTCTTCTTTTATTTATTCATTTATGAAAGATTTCTACAGCATTTAATGCAGCTCAATCTGTATCAAATTAACACTATAAAATTATTCTTACAAATTTATAACAGATTTTTTCATGGATGCACACTTAAAGATATTGCTTTACCGTTCTTGGGTTTCTCACACTAATAAACCAATCTCAAAACAGTGTTACAGCTGCTCTGCATGCAGCAGTACGCATGTGATACTGCCTTAGGCAACCTCCAATACATGTACTGCAGCTCTGTGGTGAGTTCCAATCTATTTTAAACGTGTGCTTTATATTGAAATAATGTTTTATTGTCAGTGCCTGAATGTTCCTCTAATCAGGTAAAAGCATCCATAGTTTTCATCTGTTTAGGCTGCACTGTATTGATGTGAAATGATATTTTCTGTGGTAAACTGTACAAATGGTAAAGCGAGGCTGCGTATGTGGTGTGAAGTTCCTTTTGTTCACTGTTTACATTCATCTATTTTTTACAACAATTACTATCAGTGGTATCTTCGGTCACCCAGCAAGCATTTCTTTGATAGGGAAAAAGTGGGCAGAAAAAAAAACAAACAAACCACAAAACAGAATTTAAAGTTTCAGTTACTAAAGCTTCTCTTTTACAATGTGAGGCACTTAAATTGTGGCACTTCATAGGCTTGAACTGTAAACGCTCCCCAAACACTAAGCAAAGACAAGATCCCGTCTGGAACTACAGGGTCAGTAATATTTTTTGGGAATCGGTTTCGTTTAAACACAGTGATTTGTCAATACCCATCATGGCAGAGATCCTTATAGAGCATCAATGTTCAACGACTCTGTTAAAGAAGGTCTCTCCTGTGGCATATATGTCAATTTGTCTGGTGATTTATTTGTTGGCTGACTGAGCTGGTATCACCTAACTCATTCAGGTAGTCCGAGTGTGTGTTTGTGTGAGTCATAGAGAGAGAATGACAGAGAGAGGCTATGCAATGCAATCATACTTGGCTTGCATCCACTCGCACTGTAATGGGAAAAGCAGCGTGCAAGCATAACTCTCATGAGAAAACAGGGAAAGATGAGAAAATAAGTGGGTCAAGCACAAGGCGTGAGGGGCAGGACTGGCAGAGAGGACCCCACTGAAATCAATGCACATCTCAAGGCCTGCTTTGGTGGGATATCGAACAACAGAAAGTGTGCTGTGGTGGTAAATGATGGGCTAAAAGCGAGTAGCGCCCAGTGTGGAGTTTGATTATCTCATTCCCCAGGCATTCTTTGTCATTATATTCTTTTATATAAGTATCACAATAGTTGTGTATTTCTGCACTTACTGTAAAGGCTACCTAAGTTGTCAGTCATTACACCTCCCGTCTCCTGAGATAAAATCACTGGTGCTCCAGTGTTAAAGAAGCTAATTGTTTCTGTCTGACTAAATGCAGGCTGGGCCTCACAGCAATTACCAGATATATTTAAGTTGCAACAACAATACCAGCTAAATTCACAAAAGAAATCACTGTTTTAACATTTGGATCTGACCTCCATGAAGAGCAATTTTCACATTTTTAAATAGACATGTTGAATTCATCAGAGAAAAAGAAAAATTGGTCTCTTTACAGTCATAATCTGTCATCTTAAACCTGGTTTAAGCCATTTTCACACAGATAGACTAAAACCTGGATGGAGCAATAATTTAGTTCAGTCTATCGGGGATAGCCCATATTTATTTAGTGTGTCTTCAATTGGCCTTAAAACTAACAAATCTGGTTTACATTTGATTTTTTTTTTTTTTTTTTTGTTGTTGGGATCAAAAACGATTTGTTAGATTTGTTGAAGCACTAAAAAGTCTTCAAATCAGGAGTGGATTATCTAGGAAAGTATTCTGAAACTGGATAGTCATTTGACTGGGTTCAAGTTTGTGCACATTCAAAGCTGTGATGAAGGATTGACATGCTTTTAAAATGATCAGTATTATTCTAATATGAATACTTTGATTATATTGAAATAAGGAAAATAGATCAATAGCAACTACTAGCCATGAGCAGGATTATTTTTTTTTATTTTGGATTGGCCCACACCTTCAAACTCTTTAATTTCCATTATCCAATCTGAATTTCCTTCCATCAGTGACAGAAGAATGAACTTTACAGAGAAATAAATGATAATATGTGATCTACACATTGAAAATACAGTTAAGGTATTATAGTCTTGCACAAATGAATCAATTATATGGTAAATAATTAAAAAGAAAATGAGAGAAGTTATAATTCTGAACAATAACGTTGTGATATTGTGATGGTGGTGTAACTTATCTTACTCAGCTTGAAACGGAACAAAAAAAAGAACTTCTTTAGTCAGAAGTGCCTTGAGATGGAATGAGTGGAATTCTATTGATACGATGAACTCAACTGAAGTAAATTTAAAAAATAATAATTGTTGGCGCTTTATCAATGCAATCCTGAAAACAAAAAAAAAAAAAGTAACATCAAGTAGATTTTTTTTCTATTTCTATTTTTTTTTAGTGTTTGGTGAGAAAATAAGCACTTTCCTGATCCAAACTCATTTATTTATGCAGTCACACACAAATAAAACCTAGGTCCCCAGCCGGCTTACATACTAAATGTGGGCTTTCCGATGTGGCTGGCTTAGAAAGAAACAGTGGAATCTGAAGAACTTGTTAGACATTTAGGCCAGATGTTCCAGTTTTGCAGATGTATGAACAGGATTATCAGAACAGAAACACCAGACTGCTGTAAAGCTCATTAAACAGCATGCAATATATAAGAAAAAACTTCACAGAAAAAGACACTGGAAACTTTCAGAGACATGGACAATTAAGCTCGTATGATTTCAGTTTAGTTTTACTAAATTATATTTCATTTTACTTACCGACAGGGTAAACCTGTTTAACGCTTAAAATCAGACTGCTGCATAAATAGTACATACTGTGTGTATACATACATATATATATATATATATATATATCCTTCACATTATTATGATTATCGGATGTCTTTAAACTCACCAAAACTAAACCCATCTTAAACTGCTTTTATAACCTTGCTGCTGCCGTTTCAGTGACATGTTGAAACCTTTTTTGGCTATTGGCTCAATTACCTGAGATGCTGCTGTTGGACATTACAAAGTGCCCTGTTACAAAACCCCGTTTGGAGAGACAGCTTTTATTTCTACAAGGACGACCAACATATGGAATCCTTTTTACATGCAACACTAAATTGACAATAATTGGGCTAAAATGGGACAGTTTCTGAACAGAAACTAGACATGAATCACAGAGTATTTCAGACTGTCTAAATATCTGTCTGTAGCATTTCACTCTAAATGTTTTATGTTCAGAGTTTCAGTTATTGTCAACCATTCATGTAGATGTAAATGATTCTGAATCATGGGTTATTAAAACCAACAGAATCAAAACTCTGTGGCATTTCTACCCCGGAGGTTGTACAAAACTGACAGAAATGAAAAACTACAATATAATAGATCTTTTCCAGAGTCCTAAGGGGAGAATTCAACATTTCAATGTCACATCTTCCTTGTACATGAATCAATATGATTTTATTCAGCGCTTTCATATGATATAAATCACCATGGGTCTCAAACAGGAGTAAAAGAGAGGGAGAGAAAAAAAATCCTATTTACAAATTGTGTCCTCGTTTGTTAGTGGCACTGCACCTCAATTACCCAGTGAGCAGGTTTTTATTTATTCATGGAGACAAAGTCATGCATTCATGAGGATTAACCCAAAACTCGCTCATAGACTGGCAGGAACAGATTGCATATTTTACCATATGAGGAATAGCTGACGCGTTTCCCCCAGAAGATTGAGAGAAAGTATGAGAGACGGAGGAGAAGCTGAACAAGCTTCTGGGTCACAGGTTGGTCAGTTTCGCTAACTTTATTCTTATATGAATTTGCAAAAAAAAATATGTATATATATATATATATATATATATATATATATATATATATATATATATATACATAAAAGAGGGAATTATGGATTCTGTGTGTGCAGCAGGGAGTTTTACTGCTTTGCAGAAGGGAAAGAACATGCGTTGTAACAGAAAATGGGAAACTAAGTAAAGACAAAATTGTGTTTGCAAACCAATTTGTTTTGTTTTTTTCCTATGAAAACATGGGGTCTGAAATCTGAAAATGAAAAAAGCTATTTCAGAGGAAATATTGCTTGAATAAATCAAAATACAACCTTCATATCCACCAACACAAACTAACCCTTTTCTCTCGCTGAGCCAGTTCGTAACAAGCAGAGAAACAAACCAGACAATGTGTCCATCAGTTCCCGAAAACTAAAGAAGTCATTCAATGGAGCACTGAATGCCAACAAAATGCAATCCCTTCAGATCAAATGTTCCCTCTCCGGACAATATCAAATCATCCTAATTGCCAAACTTCTCTTCAGAAATTATTAGGGAAATCCTCTGTCCCCTGTCATATTACCCACATTTATCAGGATGCAGCATAGCCATTACGTCTGGAGGTTTATCAAATTATCCGCTTGCAGAATGGCCAAAAGGGGACACATTACTACCAGCTGACTTTGTCTGAGCTGCTGCAAAGCAATATTCCGGGATACTGCAGCAACCAAAAGCAAATTATGGTGAACATAACACAGAGTTCAGTGGAGCGTTAAGAGAATGGATGGCCCTTTCCTGATTTGCTATCTGTTGGGACAGATGTCGCCAAGTTCCAGTGACTCGAGAGGTGGACAGCCCTGTAAGCAATGGCAGATGCTCTGAAGGTAAGACAGATGGAATTTGCCCGAGTTGTGTGAAAGTGTGCACATTTTTCACTTAGAAAAAATGAATATTAATCATCTGAAGCACGGCAATGTCGAGCTGAAAAACAATAAATCAGGAGCAAAAGTGCAAGAATTTTGAGGGAAACTGATAAATCATAGGTTTTGAAATCACATTATTAGCATTACATATAAAGAAAATTCTGTAGTTTTTAAGATGTACAAGACTTTCCAGCTATTTTTCCTAACATGGCAAAACTGCATTACTGACAGATGTAGCTTCCCTTAAGTTTGGGGCTTTGAATCTGGAGGCATGCAGCTTTGAACATTAGGTGGGACATTAAATTGGACCTCATTCATTGTCTCTGTGTCTGTCTGTCTGCATTTGTTGACAGCGCGAGTAGTGGACATGTGGGTGTATAAATATTTTAAGTAAGTGAGTGCCTGCTTGAGAAGATGCTAGTATGCGTCTGCTGCACAAGTGAAAACGAGAAAGTACCATGCTTTCCAACACACTGTGACATCAAGCTCTGCATTGTTGGGTAATTGCCACTGATGGAGCAAAAAGAGCAATATTTCATTCAACACAATCTGCGGTAAACTGAAATCAATGAGGCTGAATACTGTGATTAAAATGAGATTGGATCACTGGCGACAAACAATGACAACAAACAAAGATAAGCGCTCCTTTATTTATTTCTTTTAAAGCAGACAAAGCAGCTCGTCTAGGTTGAAATGTTGGCCTGGCTCGTCCTGGATAATGGACTTTAAACTGAATCGGCAACTTTTCAAGCGCTCAGCGTGAATTCTGAAAAGAAGCGACTTTACTTTTCAACTCGAAGAGTTCTGCCGTTTCTGTGTTTGCTTTCTATTTCAGCAGCGCAACACTGAGGAGAACACATCTGCAAAGGACGCATTTCAAAGATTTTCACGTCTTTGGTTGTAGTCTTTTGTGTTCAACCTGTGAAACGAGGGAGGTGTGTGCAACTTTGTGCTGATAAAGGCGTGTTTGTACAGATTCACCTTCACTTCAATGGTGTGTGAGATAGCTGCACATGTTGTACCATTGTATTAGCAATTAATCGATGATACCAAAAGCTAAACAACATGTATTTATTTTCAATAGCTGGAGCAAATATAGAGAAAAGGGAGGGGAAGTGGGTCAGGTTTGAAGCGAAATGTTTGATGAATTAACAGGCTTTTATAATGGAGGAAATTTTACTGTAGAATACCTTAGCTAGAATACCTGCAACCCTTTTTCTTTTATCCTCTGTAGATTCATTAAAAGGAACATTTGCAGTACATTTAATGTGCCTCTTAAGACAACATAAATATTGCACACATGTGGTCTAGAAAATGTATTTACTGCAATATACTGTGAACACCACAGCATTTTGCTTTACAGCAAGGCACAAATGATCCTAAATTGACACTTTTGGGCGTTTTAGTAGCTGACTTTTATACTCCAGATCTTTACTGTCCTTCATCTCACACATTTATTGTGTCTCCCTTTCCTTGCCATTATATAGACAGGCAATAACAATATGAGGCTTCAAGGCAACATTTTTTTTTTTTAAGAGACCTCTGGTGAACAAATATACTGAGTTATTTAAGGGAAGAAATCAGCTGTTCAATCAACAAGAAGAAAAAAGTATTAGAGGATTTTTGTGATTTCTTATATGGACTAGTGTTCCCTCAATCATCCTTTATAGCACATGAAATAGAAGTCAGTGTGTGACCCCCATGGCACCTCTGTCCTCATCACCATGTGTTGCAGCAAGGGTGTATTACGGCATGGACCAGTAACTCCCAGATGTGACAGCAGGGCTGATCATCAATTATTATACCTCAGTGGATCAAAATGAGCATATCTGCTCATTCCAACATCCCGGTGCTGGCTTGTGGCAGCTGAGCTATGGCTAAGTCTGCCTCCAACAACCCCCCTCCAGTCCACCATCCCTTCTGCACCTGCAAGCTCAATAACACCAGTTCTCATGGAAGTAGTGGGACATGCCCCGAGACAACATCTGCCTCCCCTTGGTGACCTGCTGAGTTAAGCCAACCGCAGAATCAAGGGTGCACTCAAAGGGGGCCCTGATTTTATCATAACAAAGACATTGCTGCCGTCAGTGCCTGAAACTGGCTTTAGGAGATGTTTCAGTCTATTTTCTGAAAACGCTATGAAGTCATGCTGTGTCTAACACTGTCTTTCTTTCTGTCCTTTGTTCCCTTTTTCCCCCTCTCTTACCATTTTATCTAAAATGCACACGGAGGGATACATCCAACAAGCCCAGATTTATGTCAGTAAAGGCATCAGCTGCTGCTATCACAGCAAAGAGGATTCAATCATCAGAATATGAGCGCTGAAGTCTGCAAGTAAAGAAAATACTAAACAAGAATATTTGATCAGGTTGTGCTGGCATGAACAATGCAGAAAACATCCCAGAGATGTAATAATTTCTCTGCTAACCTGAAAACACTGCATTTTGTGTTGTTGTTCCTGTTGCATCTCACAGGCAGTTCTTTGAAAATTTCGCTCTTACAAATGCTCGGAATCAGTCAGAGTGAGGGTGCCTCGGTATGACAGATGTTTGACACTTGAAATCCAGTGGGACCCCTGGCTGAATGGAATCAAGACAAATCAATGCAATAGTGCAGGTTTCTCAAGGGAAATGGGGACAAAGGGACATGGCCTGCCTTCTTTTTTTTTTTTTTTCATTTTATTTATCTAGTTATTTTCTGCTGGAGCTTCTGGCAAGGATTTTGAGCAGGTCTGCTTTTGCATGCATGGGGTAGCAGACAGCTGACCGACCTCACAAGTTCTACATTGCCTTGAGGTCCCTGTAGATGCCTCACAAAGAGCGTGGGCACAAGTGCAGCACAAACCGCAGACCACAGTGAATGTGATGAATGCCTCGGCATTCTCATCAAGGGTAGTGGGGGGGGCGGTCAACAAACAGGTTTGTGTTTTCAGCGTCAAGCCCCTTGAAAGCCCCCTGTCATTTTTGATAAGCCAAATGTCCCGAAGGGGCCACTGTACCTGAAGATCTACTCCCCGGGAGAATCCCCTCTTTTATTTCTCTCCATCTTCTCTTCTCCTTTTTCTCACCCAACTCTCACTCCATTTGTCAGCATTACCAAACCGTGAGTGGTCTCTGACGTGATCTATTTGCCCTACGAATACCTATTTATCAAGCAGTCATTGTATACATTGATCTGGTTAGGATAGGGTCCCACGCAGCGCAGTGGGGAGTAATCCCGTCCATGCTTGTGCATTCAGTGCCCAGATTAGACGGCAGCGGCGGCTCATGATGCAGATTAAAAGCAAACTGTAACTCGCATGCTTTATCACGTTGAAAGAAAACTTCACCAGGAGTCAAGTTTTGCACATTTTTTTCCCTTCTTTTATTGCCGTTTTATGGACTGTGCTTGTGACATGAATAATTTAAAGGGGGGTAAAAAAAAATCCTTGTCAATGACACGTTTTAGTCAAAATATGTTAATAAGTGAAATAAGGACAGATGGCTTCATAGTTGTGGCCGTCTGTCATCGTATCATTGATGTCACTGCTGTAATACGGCTCCTATCAGTATGAAGTGAATCTCATTAAGGCTCCAATTTATGTCATCCTGGTTTCGCGTTGAAAAACAAGGCGGAAACAGTGGCGACATAGGTGCACATTGGCTGCAGCATGTTATTCTCCAAGGAAATTCAATCCGTCAATATACTAGTAATAATGAGTTTGCTCTGATACATTTATAATTTAGCATTTCTTTTATTAGGACAATAATGCTTAAAGATGGATTTGCCATATGTTTCTAGCCTGCCATGCTGTGCTGCTGCATTATCGGGACAGCCCAGGTCAATAACATTAAAGGTTGAAAGAAGAGGTGAAAATACAACCCCTGAGATGCTGTGGTCTGCTCAGCCTTCAGGAGACATATTGATGCACAGTTATTTTGGTCAATAAGTCCTTCTGAGCAGAGGCCATCCTTATCCTTGAGACCAAGTGTATGTGAAAAATGAGAAAGGGATGAGACCATGCATTCTAATGTGTCTATTGCACGATATCTTAAAGGAAGGAAGAAGGGAAAGAAGGAGAGAAGGAGGGGGGAGAAAAAGAGGAGAGAAAGCTGCACTTCCTCTCACCCCGTTTCAGCCTCACTAATGCAGTTGTTAACAATAAAGCATTCCACTGATTATATTGAAATACAACACCTCCGAGCCAGAGCATAATGGCTTTAATGAAATACGACACAGGCTGACCTCTAAGATCAAGGCAGAATTTACACACAAACATAAAATCTCAAATGAGGAAATTATGTATTCATGCATGTATCCATTTCTTTCTGTTTGAATGGCAACAAAAACATATTTTAAAGGTATAAATATGTAACTCAAGTATGTTGCCAGCCACTGGAAATTGAATATAATCAGTCCATACTCTGTAAACATAGATGCTGTGTTTGTGGTGAGGTGGGTTTGTGGGACAGAAGATGTTTAATTGCAACCAAGTATCTTGGTCTAACTAAACAATGAAGGCAGCTAAGGTTATTGTGGAGCCTATCTATAACACCCGCCTGTCAAAAAAACAAACAAACAGGAAAAAAAAAAACAAAAAAACAAACACATGGAGCATGTATATTTTATGGCTTTCCATTTTTCTTCCTGCTTCTGAGAGAGTGGAAGTTTCTGCTCTTCCGACCAGGTGTACTGAAACCTCAGATCATCACAAGGACAGGTTTTGTGAAATGTTTGGATCTCTGTGGGGGCGTGTGGTGAGATATGGTGCGATATCCTCAGAGTTCAGGTAACTTGTTATTTGGAGAGTTCAAACAACAGCCTCAAGGCAGTGCTTCCTAGCTGTTTGGTTCCAGCTTAATAAAACAAATGAGAATAAAAATATTCACAATAGCCTTTAGCACCGTACAGCAAACATGACATCTGATGAAAAGCTTGCCTACTTTTTTTTTTTTTTTTTTTTTTGCTTTTGATATATTGTTATTTTTAATGACCAAAGCTTTGATGAGACTAAAATCAAATTAGACGCACCGAATCAGGAACTCAAACCCTTCAACTTTGTAAAACCTGACATTTCACTGGTTTAATATGCAGTCCAACGTATTCCAGTTTACGAATGGCAAAGTCAGTGAATGGAACAAAGTGAATTGTTGGCTGGGGCCTTTGAGCCTCTATCCTTGTTTGAAGTCTCTCTCCAGTCCTGCTGAGTTCAGAATACATTGTTCAGAGATACAATCAAACTTGGCAGCTATTGATTCCTTCCCAAGCCAGACACAAGTCTTACTGAACATGTTAACAACTTTAGGATGAGTATTTTAATTGTGCAGGTCTCTGAAAAAGCCTGCTTAAGTCGAAGAGCTGCTCGGCGAATTTGAAGCAGCAACTTTTGGACAGTTGAACGAGGTTTACGCAACAAACTTTCTTGTTTGTCTCCAAGAAAAAAAAAATCTATGTGAATTCTGTTTTTTCCTGTACAACCTTTTACAAGCACACACACCTTTGACATTTTGCTTTGCTCCAAATCCCTAAATGCATGACGTCAATGGGAGCTGTTGACTTTATATGATCAGAATGAACCTAATTTCTATTTGATAATATTTTTCTCAGCATTGTGTTAAATTTCCTCTCTGTATTGGTTCCATTTAAATACAGGTGATTCCAGACTGACTCTGAATGTCTTGCAACCTTTTAATGTCTCTTTCTGTCTTGTCCTGGTGAGATCTGGATGATTGCACTAGAAAACCCCTCTCTCAACTTCACAGAAGTCTTTGGCAAGGCAACAAAGACAAGCCATTAATACTGTGGAAAAGGAGGTTTCTAACGTAACACTTTTCAGTTGTTTGAAGGAGGGTGGAGAGAGATTTCATGACTCCGCCAGATCAATAGCTCATCTCTCTCTCCAAGACGACTGGTGTGGCATTTGAACCAGATAAAACAAGGGTTCCCCTCCACCTCACCTCTGAGAACTGAGCACTTCCACCAAATCCCAGTCGGTTGAGAAGGATACAGATGAGTCCATTTAAATCCTTTCTAACTCAGTTCTATACCCCCGGCGGTCAAAAAGAGAGAAAAGAAAGAGAGAGAAAAAAAAAAACTGAAATAATTTCAAAATGAAAGGTCCAATCTATATAGGTTAATATTCACTGTTGCTTCATTTAGCTTAGCCGTAAGCCCACTGGGACAGCAGCAAAAAGTTTTGGGAGCCAGAAGGCACAAAGGCTTTTATTTATTTATATGGAGGAGAATATACGACGGGTAGCACAGTGGTGCAAATGATGTGAAACCATCTGAGGAAGTTAGCTTGTAGATTGTGAAATAACTTCACGAAAAAGAATAGACTGCATTACCATTTTATGTGCAACATGAATTAAATATACACACCACTGCCAGAATAACTCTGATAACATGACAATATGTAAGGTCATGATGTGAAATGAATGAGAAATACTTCCTCCCATATTTCAACCACCAGCAATGTACCCTTAAGCAAGGCACTTCATTCTTAATTACTCCAGTGAAGCTGCTCATTTGTCAGCAGCAGATGATGAGATGTGCTGGCAAAAGTACAAGGTTGCATAGGCGGTTACTAAGTGCGGCTTGGCTATTAAAGAGAATGCCTGCTCAGCCAACCCTACATGAATAAAAGTTGGGGGGTTGGGGATCTTAACAGTCCTACAACAGTTCATCATATTTCTAACCTGTGGTCAGCCAATTAAATGGCTCTTGCTGCATTATTGGACTTGTGACTCTTGAAACAAGGGTCCTCTTCTTCCTTGCATGTCAGCTTAGTCTTTCCCCCTGGTCGCTGATGACATTGTAACACTAATTACAGCTAATTGTTCTATGCTGAATGGATTTAGTCACATTACAAATGATATGCCATTGGTCAGTGTCACAATGTTTCCATAGAAAAATTCAATGGGGAATGGAAATTTGCACAAATGAATGTAATTAAGAAGCACATTCATTACATCTAATTGCATATGAGAACCCTCAAAGTGAAACTCAGATTGGACTCATATGAATAATTGATGCAGCTGACTGTACCCAACACTGTAACATTGTTGATGTCTCATAATGGTTTACTGATGTAATGGTACAAATGATAACATGCAATGTTTTGGTTCCTTTATTTCTTTTTCATATGTATTGCTTTAAGATCCAAACCACCAACCACTTTTTTTACTCCACTTAAAATCCCCTTATTTGTCAGGAGATTGTGTCTAGACAGTTTGAATTCCAATCTCAATGCAAGCTTTGAATTGAGTCCCAGACATACCGGGTAGAGTTTGAGGTTAGAAGAGTATTAAAAATGCAAGTGGTACCAATGTGTTTAGTGCACTAGATCAAGTCAAGTGGCTTTTTCCAAAGACAAGAAAAAGGGCAGCTGTAATTCAGCCAACTGGAAACTCAGTCTGAGAGCCTTCATGAAAATTTTGAACCCACACAAATCAAAGAGTTGAGAATTCCATCCCCAGAAAGTATGAACCCAGCAAGCCTTTAATCAGATTACATGTCTGCTGGCATCTGGAGATATATTATGTGCATTAAAATACACAAACGTATCCCAAACTTAAACATAATGCATGGAATCATTAGAAAAAAAAAAAAAAAGTTTGATATCTGCTGCTTTATGAACCGACTCCCTTTTGCAAAACCGTCTCAAGATTTATAGTAAATCGTGTCGCACATTTAAAGCTATAATCTTATTACACTTGCAGTATTTAAAAAGGATTGGTTTATTTTAATAGCAGATTAGATCTTAGACAGACAAGGTGTAAGCTGGTCATTTGAAAGCCATATGCCACAGATTAAGATACGGCACTATGCTGGGCAGGTTTTTCATGTTTCTTCGAGGGACTAATGCAATGCGTCAGAATTGCTCTTAGTGAGCCGCCTATAAGTTGGCAAAAAGCACAAGCTCCTAAATCCCTCAACTCTGACAACAAGAGTTAGAAATAAGGATATTACAAATCGTCCAGGGGACAAAATTGTGTATTGTTTGAAAAATGTGAGGGATTTAGACTTGGGGATTTGCTCCCACTTTGCTGCACTTTGTCTGGGAGCTTAGAACTGATCATTGTTTGCGACATGATGATTCACATCATTCTTCAAAAGCCTTTCAGGTCAGCAGTGGGATGATAGCAAATGGTGCAGGCGGTGCAAGCAGTGTAAGTTGTACAGAATTAAAAATAATAATAAAGAAGAATAAAACAAAGAAGTAATCTCAATTGAGCTTAATTGATGACAAGTCCAGGCACATCCCCCCTCCAGGGCCATGCCAACATTTAACAAAAAACAAACATTAACAAATCCACAGGACAGACGTCTTAGCCTTAGTGGGTTAAGCGTTATTTTCTTTCATCAGAGTATGGTGCTATTAGTTTTTCTGGGTAAAGTGTGTCAACGCAGATGCATAGATTATGAACCCTACTAAAATTGTGCAGAAAAAAAAAGAGACAGCAATCCTTCAGTAGCCATGAAAGAGAATGGCATCTGCAGCGATGCTGTATGGTATTTGAAGGGGGAGAGGCATCTCGAAGCATTTTGCATTTCATATTTTGTCATGTTTTGATGTGATGTTGCAATTTGGCCAAAAAACGGAAAGGTACTATTTGCCTCAATAGCTCTGGATGTGCAATTCTGTAAAAGCCGGCTGAAGGATCTAATGAGGCCGGACGTATAAATGCACAGGCAAATTATATTAACTGTATGTCGTGACAGAAAAAGGATGTATCAAAACCTTTGGAACTAAATGTGACAAGAGAGGCAACAGCATAAGACTGATGGTAGGGTGAAGTAAGCCTGCGGGGGGTGGGGGGGTGGGGCGATGGGTTGGGGCGGCTGCCCATAAAACGAACAGCCGCCTAACTCATAAATAATAGAAACATAAAATGTCACATGAACTTTATTTCAAGAGAGGATGGTCTAATAAAGATGCAGGTTTAAAGGGGAGTTGAGAAATTCATTGTCATAAGAAGGCCACATGGCTTGCCTTTGGCTCAGACAATTATTCAGAGCAAGTTGGCATTCAGGTTCCTGCAAAAGCACCTTTACTAAACAATACCACTTTTAACTCCTGAAATCCTTGCTTTCTACCGCTCCTTGGATCTTGTAATATCTCAGCTCTATTTCTCTGTCTTCACTTGGAGTCCCTCCATCTCTTCTCTCTCCTTCCTACTTTTCCTTGTTCTTCCTGCCTTACAAATTGAGACGACATGATAAGAAATTGCAACCGCCATGCCAGCCTGGTGCTCATTGATAAAACCATATCTAATCCATCTTAGGCCCCCCTCTGCCACCAACACACTCATCTCTGAGACCGTCAACGCGCTCAGGAGCTGTCTCTGTTTTTGAACCGAGCAGAACAGAGTCAGAGTTTATCTGACTTAACTTCTGGAGAAGGAAAATGGAGCTCAGTGAGTCAGACGAGTTGATGCACAAATGTCTGTGCCAGCATGTTTTTCTGCAGCATCTAAGAGCAAATCAAAGAACCGTTTAGGTTCTGCTTATTGTCTGCTAAACATTTATTAAAATGATGTTGTACATACAAATATATATGTCCTATCTATCTATCTATATCTATCTATATATATATATATATATATATATATATATATATATATATATATGAAATATATATGTATAAATCTCTTGGACACAGACCTTAAATAAGATCAAGTCATGTCTAGTTTAACAGGGTTCACACTTAAGTTGTTAAAAACTATATTGCAAATTTGTATGATGAGGTCATAACACGAGAGAAAAAGAAAAATAATGTTCCTCATATCTAGTAAAGGATATTAAACTCAAATGTTCAATCTGTTGTCATTTTCTGTGCGGCAATTTGTAAAAGTACACATGCATTTATTATATTAACATGGTCTTCTATCTAAAACGAGTGCACTTCAACAAATATCACCCCGGGGGGAAAGTGGATAATAAGTGCAGTATTTTAGTTGGTTTATGAAGTATTAGATGTTTATGTCCCTGAATATTAATGATGTGATAAGCAATTGCCTGTGTGTGTGAATGAATCACATGCATGAATCATTGCTGTCACCATGGTGAATGCATTAAAGAGAACATCTGGTGAAGGAGTGGTCTGATTTCTATGTTTCCTTTCATCTGTGTTTAAACACATGCCTACAGAGCAATTTTATATATCATAGAGGATGTTATCTTAAAAAAAATCTGCACAAATATGTTAATCGCATATGTTCTTGATGTAACTTCCAGCATGAATAATGGTGGAAAGCGGACCTTCAAACAAACAGCGTGCCATCATCAGAAGAATGCATTTTGTTTAATTTCAAACAAAAGAATTCATAATCGCTCTCGGTCTGACATGCGAGCGCCAGACCTGTCAGCCCTGCTGCTGGGGAGACACCACTGGCTGCTGTCTCACTTACAGCAATGACACGGAGGCTGTACTGCATGTGGGCATATGCAGAGTAATCTATTTTTTCCCTGCCCTGTGTATTTTCTCCACTGCGGAGAACAGAACAATATTTTTTGACAGGTAACTCAGAGCAATGCTGAAAGCAATCCTGGCAATGACACAGAGAGGCCACGGAGGGTTTAAAGGCCTGTACCGATCTGAGCCTGCGTCCTGTCTTCGGTGTGTGCCACAAGGTTACCAGCAGAAAATAAAATCTGATTCACCGGGACTAGAATATCCATCTTAAAGGGGGACAGGGGCGGACGGGCTCAGAATAGCCTTGTTCATGTTGAAGTGGAGCAAAATAATTTCAGCAGCATCAGTGCTGCTGATGAAACGGTTTAGGATACACACTACTGCCGGTGGAACATCCCAGAGCTCACTGTGTTGAGTCTTGAGCACCCTTTCCCCCCCCCTTCAGCAAGTTTCTTGAGCTACGATTAGAAAAAGAAAAAAAATGTATATGCATGAGGAAGACTGCGCACCCCTGCATTCAATGACGTTTTTTATGGAGAACATCACTGGGCAGTAAGCCATGCAGTGACAGCTGTCTTGTGAATCATTTAAGAAAAACTCTCAGCAACAGAGTTCCAACCTCAGGGGTACAATTCTCCCAACGTTTTAAAGCGCAGCACATTTCCAAAAGTCGGTCCTTTAGATGCCATTTTTTGTCACAAATGCGTCATGTGCAAAATAAAATAACGTATTTTTTATCTGCATTGTCCACGATGGTTTTGGGTTTGATCTTATTAGCAAAAAATGATGTATACAACTTACGTAACAGGCTTTTCACCCTATCTCAACATCACAACCCTCTCTGACTGCCTTTATAATTGAGCACTCTTGCAATCAGTCTTATGAATCATCCTACAAAAACAGGCATGTATGACAAACAAAAAATAACACGTAGCTCAATTGCTTGCAATCATTTTCAAAGGGATTTTCACTTAATGGTCTTTAAGTGTTGGTTGTTTTAGTTGCAATCACTTCGGTAATCTTAAATAATTTTCTAAAAACTCTGATTTCTGTGATTTTCAGCAGTTTGAACGCTGCAAAACTCAGTACTCACTGGATTCTGGGTCTGAGTTTCCATCTCCTTCGGTGCGGCTGTTAGGTGACGTCTGTTCGTAGTACTCCTCTTGGGGGAAGTTGAGAGGAAGAGGCTGGGTGGTGCTGGCTGTGCTGCTGGGCTCCGGGTCTCCCAGCCCGCTGTCATTGCAACTCTCCTGGGAACCATCTGGAAGATGGAAGGTCACGCGGCGCTGGGTCTGGAACACACAAACAGAATAAAAAAAGGTCTCATGATAAACTCGTATATCCAGTTTTCATATGGTGAAATTCTAAAGCAAGCAAAAGAAAAGGGAAGAATAGATGGATTGATGAGTGATCATACTGGATCATCTTATGAAGATGTGGTCTTCAGTTTATTACCTCAGTCAGGAAGGTTACACTTTCCCCTGCATTTATCTAACTGGTTGTTAGGAACTTCACGCAAAAACTACTGAGCAGATTTTTGTGATTTTTTTTTTTTTTTTTACTGGGACTTGGTCTGACTTAGATGCCACTAAATTTTGGGACAGATCAGCAAGGAAATGTTGCACAATATAGGTAAAAATAAGCTGCTTGGTGGAGGTCTGCGCTCGCTGAGTGCTTTCTTAGTTTTAATTGATTGTGATGCTAGATGCTGAATGTGTCCGATTTTTTTTCATTTTATGTTCTTTAACTTTTCATTGCTTCTTAGTGAGGATATTCCCACACCCTCACAGAAACAAGACCTCCTGCAGCACTTGAAGTATAAATGAAGAAAAAAAAAACAAAAACTTTTAGCTGTTTAACCTATTTAAATGGTGGTTGTTGGTGGACTGGCAACCTGTCCTGAATGGTGACCTGTCCTGACTGGTGACCTGTCCTGACTGGTGACCTGTCCTGACTGGTGACCTGTCCTGAATGGTGACCTGTCCTGACTGGTGACCTGTCCTGACTGGTGACCTGTCCTGAATGGTGACCTGTCCTGAATGGTGACCTGTCCTGAATGGTGACCTGTTAATTGCTGGGATCGACTCCACCTTCCCCTCGATCCTTAACTGGCTTAACCGGTACAGAAAATGAATGAATAAATAAAAATCCTGGTTTGTTAATGTTTTGTTATGACCCAGATGAAGGCTGTATGTGGAAACATGTTGGGAAAATAAAAAAAAAAACAACAAAAAAACAAAAAAAAATCTTATCTTTCCTTCTCAAGCACCTTGAAAACAGATAATCTTGTGCCAAGAACTTCCCCCTATGCATCATCCAAACCTCGGCTTGCTTCAAAGATACACCGTCAGACATCTGGCCTTCTTCTCAGTCCACATATTGCTGATTGTTTACTGATTTCCCAGACATTTATTGTTGTTGCAAGATAATCTGTATTTACTTGCTAAATGTGTGAATGTTTTTTACTGATATGTATAAAATATGCTTGTCTACAGAGCTTTAGAGAAGTTCAGTCTTTATATTTCAGCCTCTGACCAGATGAATACAATATAAATGGTAGAAAATGATAATTAAACTTTAAGGAATCACCAGACATATTGTTTTCAAGCCCAGAAGAAGTGTTACTAATCTAAAAAGTAATACATTTGGCACTTTTTTTCATCAGTAATGGAGCTAAAATGAAATTTCACTGCCACATCTGTCAGATTAAAGAGAAAAAGAGAAAAGAAGTTCTGTCCTTTGGCAAGAAACATTGTCGCTGTTTATTTATTTATTTTTTTTTCCAAATGTTAAAATGCATTTATGAAAGCTTTGAGCATTACAGTCAAAACTCCTCTCACCTCCACTGCACTGAGGCGAGGAAAGAAATCTCAGAGGTGTCTTATTTCAAAACATTGGCACATGAAACTAAAAAAAAAAAACAAAAAAACAAAAAAACTATCTGGATGTTTTTACCCCAAGAGCTAAGTGAGAACTATGTTTTTTTTTTCTTTGTGTAAGCAGACCAGCCCTATAAAGCTCCAGTTAGTGAATAAACTAATGTGATTCTCAATTCAAATGATGTCCTTAGACAACAGTTCATGCTATGTCACCTCTATTGTGTTCTACCCTAAAAAAGAAAAGATAAAAAAATTCAGCATTTACTTGTCTAAGTAGACAAACATCAGACGAAAAAAGTGTTTCAGGATATGCTGGAAGAAATGATCTGTCATTGGTGTTTTCTCTGGAAATGGATGTTATAGAAAAACCGACTCAGCCAAACAAACAGTATCAACGTCATGAGAAGTGGTGACAGTGATGCCAGCTCCTGAGTGAATAAATACAGTCGATGGATGGAGTTTACAAGGGAAATCCTTGCCTGAAGGAATCAAGTGCTGCATGCAAACCATCCATCCCCATTTCCTGCTTTTAATGGGACAATATGTCCAAATTGCATCTTGTCATTAGAAGGACTAATTGAGACTGTGACCTCATAACCCAAAACTGTTTCTGGCCTGTTGAGCCTTATGAATTACTTTCATGAGACCTCGCCGATACACCTCATGAAAATAGGAGGGATGTGTATTAACAGGTTGAACTATGTCCTAGTTTTCTGTCTCACCCAATTTAGACACAATAGAAGTGCAAATGTGTGTGCAGGGCAGAGACTTTGATTTGTGAAGTCATGGGGATCACAGGAGTGCGGGCATTTTCCTCTGAGCAGTGCAGGCGTCTTTGATTTCTCTGGAGGTTTGCAGAAGTTCATGTTGTGACCTTTCTTTTGGTGCTATAAAGGAAAACGTGTTCCGTGCGTGGCGATATCTGCTAACACGTTAGCAGCTGGAGCAAACCACATTGTTGCAGTTATTCATATCGTGAGACAGAATGCAGGTCTGGACACCATCAGGGCTGTTTTTTACTTTCGCTTTGGACAAAGAGAAAAATGAGCCGTTAAGAGATCCGACTCGGCATCGAGGTACCGCCGTTAAAAAGAGAGCACGGTCGCTGTAATACCAGCTCCATCTTGAATTTATGTCTTCACATGATTCCCAAAGTAACATCATACTGCATCACACTGTATAGAAGCATAAAACGCATAAAATATAATCACGCCCTCAGCCTTGCTTATAACAGGGAAATTTATTCATCCCATTATTCAAACTGATAAGACATTTTTTTTTGTCTTTTTTTAAAGAGAAAATAAAACTGGTGCCATTGGGGATAATCTTAATTTTCTTCATTGCTAAAGTCCTAAATTAAAAACATCATTAACACATGTTCGTTTGAGCTCAGGAGGAGGTGATGTCTCTGTTATCACTTCTGTTTTTTTTCTTTTGCCACTATAATAAATAAATAAAACACATATAACTCTTTGATAACCCAGCATGAGACTGGTATGACAGAGGAGAGGAAAACTAAAAAAAAATCTGACTTCGATGAAGGAAAATTTGCCCAAACTCAAGTGCTTAAAAAAGAAGGTTAATTTTTAAAACCATCAGTGAGGGCTGACTAACCTAAATCCACACAATTAGCACCCTGAAAACACGACTGAGCAGTTTTCAATGCCCTGATGTTGAAACAGCCGGCTAAATCTTCTATTTACTTGATTCATCAAGATCCCGAGGCTACAAATCTCTCTTTGTGAGCGGTGGTGTGAGCACTAGTAAGAAAATGACAAATGAGAAATAAGGAGAAGAAGAGAGGTGAAAAGAGCAGGCAAAGAAACAAACGGCTTCCAAATAAATGCGAGAGAAAACAACTTGGATGGCGAAGCTTTGGGTTGTGTGCACTTCTTCCAACGCAATTAATCAAATGATCAACCGCAAAATTACAGGTTGCAGGACTCTTCAAAAGGAATCTGGGTTTAGTACATGTGTTGTGACACGTTCTGGCAAATCATGAGATAATATGAAAGCTGGAGTTTCTTTCCACTCGTCTCCTGATTTAATTCATTTTCTTGCACAAAGAGGAAACAAACACCTTCTTGGCAAAGGTATGTATATCAGTGCACGCCACGCTTTTAAGGAGTCTAAATATCTACTTGTCCTCAACGGTGTTGGCAACTGTTTCTCAAGTTACTGAAGGATGCATGCAGAAGCAATGTCCAAGTTCCAACAAAAGAAAGCACCCACTCACAAACTGCTGGCAGCGCCACAAAAATCAGACTCCCTCTCCACACTATTCTAATTATTAAAAACTTGCTTCAACAATGACATCCAGAATCTATTAGAACAAACAGCTGCCCGTGACAATTAGGCCATTATCAATCTGCATCAGGGAGTGTCTTCGATTTTAGACTGCTGTTTATTCAAGCCCATTCAAGCCGATGCCAGATGTTTAGAAAAGCTTAATTTGGTTTCACGATGTGCTCAACACCAAGCCATTCACAGCCTCAATATAAATTAGGATTAAATACCATTAATGGCTTTCGAATAAATAAAAACTTTTGCTCTAGGTGGTAACGGCTGATGTGAGCATAGCATTTAAACTAGAAGACAAACATGACAAACAAAAACTAACATTTAGGAGTCAAGGTAAGTGTTTTGGTAAGCATGATCACTTATTTAGAGAAGCTGCCAGAAATCCATAAAGCAAAGACAAGCTGCTGTAAGAGATATCAAGCCCAAACAAAGCCTGCTCAGTCAGATAAAGCACTGCCTTGAGAAGTATGTACACAGAGATAAAATAAACAGGAGAGATGCACGCCAAGTTCTATCATTAAACATGCCAGAAAATCCAACCCTACGCCTCTCGTAGCCACTCAAACGGGGCAGGATTCACAGGTTACAGGATTAGAAGTCCATTACGATGGAGGACCGTAGGCTAAGTGGCTGCCACCTTGTCCTTTGGTAGGCTACAGCTCTTTGAGTTTTATTATACTATGTACTTTCCCCACACTATTATTCTCTCAAAATAGGAAAGTAGTCGATGCTGCTCCGAAAAGGACTTGGCTGACAACCACCTCTCTCTGAGTGATAAACAGGGACCACTTAGGAGTGAATCAGGAGAGATTGGCTCTGCCATTTCAGATAAGGATCACCTCGCCGGCACACCTAGGCCTGCATAAATCTGCTCAGAGGAGATGGCGATTTGTCATGTCACACATGTCTTATGTGTGGAATGAGGGGAAAAAAATGCTCTGAAAACATTAAAAAAAAAAACTGTCATACAGAAATACTTTCATCCAAAACATGCTCTCCGGCATGTCCATACTCTCTGATGTCAAGATTGCGCAACAGCTACAAAAGCCTTTTAGCAACTGTAATATCTCAGGGACTGCCTTTTTTTTTTTTTTTTTTTCTTTATAGAACATGTTGTTCCATTGCAGCCTTTTATGTGTGAGGTGATGAGTGTCTGCCTGTGAGATGATGAGTTAGCAGGAACAGGAGTGAGCGAGGTGATTCTAGCCAGTGTGTCAAGAGGGGGCTTTTCGAGAAAATCAAATGAATTTTCATAAATTTGATCTGTTATTGAGTAATCTGGTTCACATTCCCAGCGTCAGCAAACACGATGCTCAGTTCTGATCAAACTCTTCTAATAACATCTTTATGGTGAGTAACACGGCACACATCAGCGGATGTTGATAACTGTCTACTTTGTTATAACGACGCAGAAAAACGAGGACCGTTTCGCTGCAGTGTCTCAGGGAATTGTGGGTATGTGCTCCAGCAGCTGAGAGGCAGGAACAGAAACTATCTCAGCAAAATTCAGCCCAAACTGGAAAGTAGGTTGGGGCGGTTTTTAACACAGCAACTGCAGGAAGGAAGAACTTTAACAGTCCTGTAGGCATCGACAAAAGATTGTTGAAGCATGAATATATATGCTCAGACGTTAACTACGAAAAGAGCAACTGAAAGGGAAAAGAGGGTGTTACAGTCAGATGTCACAATATGGTGGGATTTAATGACAGTTTCAGTGAGAAGTTCTGGTGAGCTGTTCACTTGAAGATTTAGCAATACAGACATCTGAAAACCGTCACGATTTTATGCTGCTATGAGTGATATTGTAGAGAACTGCTATTGTTAGAAAAGTAACAAACTTTCCCTGCCTGTAATATGAATTGAGACAGATTGTTGTAATCTGATAATGCTGTACTCATAAAAATAAATAGAAGTCACTCATACTAGAAAAAAAAAAAAACAGTATGTTTGTCATAGTGAGAAATATTTACACCCTTAGGGATTATAATGTATTTAAGAAACAAACAAACAAAACAAAAACAGAAGCTGCTTGTCTTGTGGAGAATCGGGTTCAGGTGACTCCATGTAAAAAAGGAACCCATGTAAATGTCAGACGTTTGTTGGGGTCCACAAAGCCTTATAGAATAAACTATTTATATTTCTATCAGTGACAAAGAAGGGTTAATTAGCTAACCTCACTTCCTTTCATGCTGCCAAGCCGTGTGAAATGCCTCCATAGACAGAAAATGTCCACTTTCTTTTCCAAAAATGTAACTGCATTAATAATGTGATTATGGGTTTTCCGGCCAACCACCATCCCTAATGGCTGTGCGGTGAGGGAGCTCCTGAAAGGACCAACACAATTGGGAATTAACCCCGTTTAAACGACGCAAAAATAAACCAGTATTAACTAAGAAGCGGGGGACAAGAAGTACAATAAAATCTACAAGCGAAGACTGAACGAGAAGTAAGTAAATCGAGAGACTCAGCCCGTTGGAAACTTCGCGCTAGCATCAGTTGCTAATGCTAACACGTAGCCGAAAAGAGCTAAGAAGAGCTAAGCTGTCGTCAAACTAAATCTATAAATCATGGCAAACGACGAAATTCTACAAGAACTAAGAGACTTTAGACGGGAAAATAAAGACCAACTGGACAGCATTAAGGAGGAGCTGATAAAAGTTAATAACAGGCTTGAAGAGGCAGAAGAGCGGATTGAGAAAACGGAGGACAGCATTCAAAACGTGGAGGAAGCTATGACTGAACTTGTGCAGCTACATATGGCAATGGAGGAGAAAGTAATGGATATTGAGAGTCGCAGTAGAAGAGAGAACGTCAGGATTTATGGAGTCCCAGAATCCGCCGAGCGCGATTCCCCCTCAGTAATTGCTTTTGTTGAGACACTACTGCAGGAGGGCCTGGAAGTTGACGGTGTAAATGCTAATATCGAACAAGCTCATCGGTCTTTAGGTCCTCCTCCTCCCAAAGATGCCCCTCCACGTTCTATCGTGGTGAAATTTCTCAGCTTTAAAGTTAAAGAACAGATTCTCCGCAAGGCATGGCAGAGCAGAGGATTCACCTGGAATGGTAAACAAATAACCCTGGACAACGATTACCCCCCTCTTGTCCTTAAGAAACGAAAAGACTACGCAGAGGTCCGTAAAATCTTGAAAGAGAACCAACTGAAGTTTCAAACCCTCTATCCAGCCAGACTGAAAGTGAAATTCCCAGATGGAGATAAGACCTACATCACTGCAGCGGAAGCGACCGAAGATATGTCCAAAAGATGAAGAACGCATGAAATTGAACAAATCAGGTTTTAAACATGTATTTTATTCTTCTCACAGTTCAGGAAGACGGAGAGGAGTGGCAATTCTCATATCTGGGGCATTAAATTACGAACATTTATCCGAATTGAAAGACCGAGAAGGTAGATATGTAATGATAACCGGAAAGATTGAAGGCACTCTTACAACTTTACTCAATGTATATATTCCTCCTGGCAGTGATTGGCCTTTTTATAGAAAAATAATGGAATTGATGACAACCAAAACTCAGGGAACCTTAATATGTGGTGGAGATTTTAATGTTATACTAAATGCAAAATTAGACTCCTCAAATGAGAAAGGCGTCTCAAGAAATATAGGGAAAAAAATAAAGCTTTTTATGGAGGACATAGGGGTCTCTGACATTTGGAGAGAGATTAATCCTATTAAAAAAGAATATACCCATTACTCCCATGTACATAAAGTTTACTCACGCTTAGACTATCTTTTTATGTTCAAACACGACTTGTTTAGGGTACAGCAATGTGAAATTGGGCCCTGTACAATTTCTGATCATAACCCTGTTTATCTTGATGTTTTACTCACAAAAAATAGAAAGTCCACCTTATGGAGATTAAACACAAACATTTTAAACTCTACAAAGAATAAAGAAAGCTTGAAAATAGCAATGAGGGAATATTTTGAACATAATAACAACAATGAAGTCAATCCAGGAATACTATGGGACGCTTTCAAGGCCGTAATTAGAGGGAAAATAATAAGTATTTCCTCCCACCAAAAAAAAAAAAATCTTCAAAAACTTGCTGGCTTAGAAGATAAATTATTAAAACTCCAAAAAGAACATTCCACAAACATGAAAGATGAAATAAAATCTGAAATGAGACAATTGAAAAAAGAAATCGATGATATTACTACAATGGATGTACAGAAAAAATTAACCTTTATTAAACAACAGTATTATGAAGCAGGTGGAAAATCTCTAAAACTCCTCTCCTACAAACTCAGGAAACAGCAGGCAGAGCGAACAATTCATCAAATTAAGAATCCCTTAAATGACAAAATAGAAAATGAACAAGAGATGATTAAGCAGTGTTTTCAAAATTATTATCTAAAACTTTACTCCCAAGTTCGTATGGACAATGATCAAGAAACAGAAGTATTTCTTTCACAACTAAATTTACCTTCATTGACAGATGAACAGAATAAAATACTAATTTCTCCAATAACAAAAGAAGAAATCCATCTGGCAATTAAAAAATTGAAAAATGGAAAGATGGCTGGAGCAGATGGATTTGGCCCCGAGTGGTATAAAATTATGGAGGTTCATTTAATCCCGACTTTACTAAAGACTTTCAACTGGGTTATGCAAAGCAAAATAGTTCCTCCTTCATGGAACGAAGCTATAATATCCGTCATTCCAAAAGAAGGAAAGGACAGACTACAGTGTGGTAATTATCGACCAATTAGCGTCTTAAACATAGATTACAAACTGTTTGCATCAATTATAGCTAGGAGAATGGAATCCATTTTACCACTGTTGATACATAAGGACCAAACTGGATTTATCAAACAAAGACAGACACAAGATAATATCCGTAGAGTGTTACATATAATGCAACAGGCAATACAGAACAAACAAGAAACCTTGGTGATGAGCTTGGACGCAGAAAAGGCATTTGACTCGGTGAGGTGGTCCTTTTTATTTAAAGTCCTCTGTAAATTTAATTTTCATAAACCATTCATTGAAATGATTGCAGGAATATATCAAACACCTTTAGCAAGAATTAAAATTAATGGTGACCTCACCGAGTCAATAGCCCTGGAAAGAGGAGTAAGGCAAGGCTGTAATTTATCTGCATTGCTTTTTGTTTTATACATTGAGCCACTAGGCCAATGGATTAGACAAAGACAAGATATTGTTGGGATAAACGTTGCAGGAAAAGAACAGAAATTAGCCTTATATGCTGATGATTTGTTGTTGACCATTACAAATCCAACACAGACATTACCAAAAACTATGCAGATGTTTGACGAATTTGGCATATTCTCAGGATATAAAATTAATGTAAATAAAACTCAAATTTTAACTTTAAATTATGACCCCCCTCAATACATTAAAAATCTTTATCAATGTAGATGGGACACACAATCAATAAAATATCTAGGAATTTTATTACACAGGGATTTCAATAAGATGACTGAAGTTAATTATGGACCTCTAAATACAAAACTAAAATCGGATTTAGAAAGGTGGAATATTATACCCTTTCTAGACCTACACTCACGGATTGAAACTATTAGAATGAATATCCTTCCTAGAATGTTGTACTTGTTTCAGTGTTTGCCTTTTTCTATACCTCAAAAACAATTTATAGAGTGGGACAAATTGTTATCTAGGTTTATTTGGAAAGGTAAAAAACCCAGAGTGAAATTTAAAACATTGCAAATAAAGAAGGAAAAAGGTGGTATGAGTCTCCCATGTTTACAAGATTACTTTTATGCTGCCCAGTTGAGACCCTTAGTCTGTTTGTGCTCTCCGATTTACACTGCGGGTTGGAAGGATGTTGAGGGGACAACAATAAAACGGATACCAATCAAAGCTTTAATAGCAGACACTAAATTACAATCTGAAATCAACCTTACAATGGTGCAAATAACATATACGACAATTACCGCCTGGAATGAAACTATTAAAATGTGTGGCTTGGAAAAAGAATCAAAAATTCTGCGATGGTGTTCATATGATTCAGAATTCACCCCTAACAAATATGATCAAAGATTTAAAACCTGGAATTTGAAAGGAATAACTAACTATAATTCACTTGTCCACAAGGGGGCTCTTCAGTCGTTTGATACACTGAAGCAAAAATATGGGCTGGGCTCTGAAGATTTCTTTAGGTACCTGCAAGTCAGGAACTATTTTAACCAGAAGATTACAATACCCCCATCAGACCAAGGATTCTTACACACGTTTATATAACTTACTAAGTCAATGTCCCCCTCCAAATTAGTTTCTAAGATATATAATAGCATACGACGGAGTAAAGGGGAGAGCACATACTATATAAAAGAAAAGTGGGAAAGAGAAGGAAATTTTATAATTACTGAGGAGAAATGGGAGCATATTTGCCAAATACAATGGGTCACAACTGGATCAAATATTTGGCGGGAATTTTGTTGGAAAAATGCCATGAGATTTTTCATTACACCAACTCAAAAAAGATATTGGGGTATTGGTGATGCATGTTGGAGGTGTGGCAGCCAAGGGGCTAATCATTTCCATGTTTTCTGGAATTGCCAAGTTATTCAGAGATATTGGGTAGAAATACATCAACATGTTCAAATGGTGTTTTCACTAACTTTTCCTTTGTCTTTTGAAACAATGTACCTGTGTAACATTGAAGTTGAAGGGTTTCCCTACAGAGAAAAGAAACTACTCTACATTTTATTAGCAGCAAGTAAAAAGGCGATCACCAGAAAATGGCTTCAACCTGAATCTCCAAAAACTGAGGACTGGCTAAATATAATACAGGACATATATACAATGGAAAAGCTTTCATTTCGACTGAAACTGCATCTGGACTCATTTTACAAGATGTGGTCAAAATGGACAGAGTATGTCAAGCCGGTACGAACAGATTTTGTGTAACTGTATACTTTGTACACATACATTATGCATAACATTCAAAAAAAGAAAGGTACCCCCCCCCCCCCCCCCTTTTGTTCTAATTATTTAAAATTGTCTTTAATATGAAAAGAGAAGATTAAGACTGTCTATGTTCAAACTACGAATATTATTGTGTCTTCTCAATAAAAAAATAAAATTTGAAAAAAAAAAAATAATGTGATTATGAATGTTAGATTTAGGTGCCAATATCCTGTTTTTTTTTTGGGCTCCATCCTGACAGCTATGCTAATTGTCTTACACTTTGTAAACTTAACACAACAAGTAAGGAAATTTATATTTGGTCGGTTATTTGACCCTTTTATCAGTACCAGTTAATAGTGATTAGTCACCTAAACAACAAAATATAGCTTGCAAGGACAATACTTCCATGGAATGAGCAGCTCAGCTAATCAAGTGTAATTGCCAACACAGAATTTTCTACATCTTCTGCAATAATCTCCTGTCAGTATTCACTCTTGTTATGATATACAAGCGATGCCAGATGTGCCTGAGTTGCAGATACATCACTGGCTCTGATTGGCACTTAGCTGATGGACAGACATATTGAAAGGCTGTGGATCCTCTGGGATGACAATGCTCTCCCAGAGTACCAGGATCATCACAGAGTAGCTCCACAGTTTGGAAGTGGAGAGGGTGGAATGGCCTGCTGTGATTTGAGACTTCACCAGACTGAACACATGTGAGATCATCTCGGGCATGCTGTATGTGCTAGAGTGACTAACACAGCCAGTTGACCTTCAATAGCTCCTGGCTGAGGAACGGGAACCCCTCCTACTGCAAAATGCAACCAGGGTGGTGACCGGCATGAGGAGGAGGTGTTGAACTGCCGTTGCTGGGTATTGCTCCTCACTTGCTATTGAGCTCACTGACAGTTTAAAATGAACAAAGTGTAAAATTGGCCAATGTATGTTGTTTTTTTCTGTCGCTTTGGGAGAGTGGAATCATCCATCTAGAAAATCCAAACAAGAGTGAATACCAACATAAGAGTAATGCAGAGAATTTCCGAGTGATTTTCTGGGGCATTACCCACATGCGTAGCTGTCTTCAGTCCTTACAAGTTATATGTCACTGTAAACTATGCTAATCAGGCTTTCCAAAAATAAGTTTTCCTTTGAATGTGTTAGGATCAGAAATAAAAGGAAAAATAAGAAACTCAACACTTTACATTATTCTTCAGCACTTTTGTTGCACGTTTTTATGGTTTCTTTAAGTAACAAAGTGTCATTTTTCAGCGTGCGGTGGAACTCCTGTGATAATATCATCTAGATTTGACTGTGTGGATCTTATGAGCATGTTCATCTGAGACCAGCAGAATATAAAGTATCAGCAAGACACCCTCGTGGTGTTTAAACATAAAGAAAGGAACAGTTCATACTGTGGGCTCTGTAAACACCTAACACTTGTTATTCTTCAAGAGTGTTGAACTGTCACAGCACACTCGATAATTACTGTCTTGCAGTGTTAAATGCTCAAGAAGATGTAGTGCATTAACGATGTGTTATTTTGACCCCAGTGATAACAAAAACTGACAATGTTAATTTGCATTCAGGGATTTTCCACGTGTGGTTGAAATGCAAAAATTGCTGCTAGCATAAATTATTGAAAACTTTAGGAAGTGAAGCAACCAATAATGTAGCAAGCTCAGGCGATGCTTATGTCAGCACATTTATACAATGGAGGAGAGTAGGCTGTGTGGGAGACTTACGTTCACAGAGGTGATCTTGCCAAGTTGACAGGCTTCCTAAAAGACAGAAAACAGATATTTTACTTTATTGACAGACGAGAACTTTTCAGAGGATTTACTATGGAAATTAATATCTATGAAAGGAAATTATGCTGGGAGCATTCGTAAAGTCAGTCAGATGCCACCACTGCAAAGCTTTGGAGCTTTAATTTTTCTTTTTTTTTTTTTTTTTTTATATTTGGAAATGAGAATTAAGTTTTTTTCTTTCTTTTTTTGTGTAGATGCAGCGTTTCCACAGCACATTTCCAGGCTGAGTTGGCTCACCAACAAGCCAGGCTACAAAGTACACACCACAGAAATGTAAAGAATAGGGCAAACCTGACATTCTGACAGTACAAGGCATGCACTGACACTTTGATAAAGATGTTTTCTCTGCATGTCAGGGAGAAAAGTGAACAGAATATCAAATGAAGCATCAAAAATTAACAATAAACAGCGACAAGCTTCTAAATTGGGAACAAAAGACACCCGCAAGCCGGCAAAATAGCTTCCTCTCTCTGGGGACTGAGATAACTCAAAGAGAGATAAGAGTATTTAATTTTTAATCACCAATTTTGTTTTCTTTGTACTGTGTATAATAATCTGAAAACGTGGCTTTATTTGCGAAGAAAATAGAAGAAATCTGGCAGCGAGGAGGCACTTAGGTGGGGAGAAGCTGAGGGGACTGCTGGGGTGGAACGGTAAAACAATGAACAGGAAACAAGTTCATGTCAACAGATTATCCTGTCATAATTGTACATGAAGGGATGTTTCTGCTGACTGAGTGATGGAGCAACACTAACACACACACACACACACACACACACACACACACACACACACACACACACACACACAAAGCTATTCACCAAGAACAAAACGCTTTCTTACACTGGACGACTGAAGTACATCAGGACAAAATGTTCATTTTCTACATGATGCAGATGGCTTGCTCTGCTTATTTAATTAGGAATAATCGCATGTTAATGTGGAGATATGATATCCATATGGGTACAAACTGGTTTATTTTATTTCCATGGAATATGAAGCTGCTAAAATAACATGTTTGACAGAAAAAAAAAAACCTCATACCCCCCTGGCAGGGCTGTATTTAGTTTTAAAAAGCTTTGATACCATCCAGCCACTGTTGAACCGAAACAAAAGTGAGGCAAAGTTAGTTGTTTGTGTTGATCAACATAGTATTTAAAAAGTATAGCCAGATATTTCCCTCAAGAGATTATGAAGCCAAGAGGAGGAAAAATATAGAGTAACCGTTGGCTGACGATTCACCAGATGGGCAGAAAAATAAATCCAAATGGATTATTATTTTTGCTTTGATGTGCAAATAAGTAGCATAACATGCTGTTTATATATAAGATCAGCTTCTGGTAGTTATACTGTATATTATTCTCAAAAACAAAGCAAATATATAAGCAATGCTCAAAATATAAAGTTATTTATTAAATAAAAATTTCATTCATTAATTATTTTATGTACCTCACAAACTGTTTTGATATGAGCAAAATACAACTTAAAAATACAAGAATTATATATATTGAGTGCAGGGAAAATGCAATGGCAGAAACTGAGACAGATTTTTCATTTTGGAAATGTAGGTAAGACGTTCAACAACCTCACACAGAACAAAGTGCTTTGTACATGGATGCTGTACCATACAGCGCGAGCCCGACTTCCTCAGAAGCAGATCCAGTAAAGGCTTAGAATGCCTTTGTCCGTCGCTTCCACAGATGAGTTCTTGTGAATGAAGGCATGATACGCTTAAAGCTTAAAATCTGCCACTGGCATACACGGGAATGAAGGAGAGTCTTGTCGCAGATGAAAAGTTTATTTTTATTTACTTGCTTGACATTTAGAACCCAAACAATGATTTCTTTCGAAACCTCACAAAGAATCACCAAGAAGCCCCCCCACCCCCCATCTGACTCCAGCATTTGTCAGGTCTGAGATGTTTCTCATTTGCATAGAATGTCTGGTCATTTAAAGGACCATTTTACTTGAAACTGCCATCAGGCAGTTGTTTCTTCTCCGAGTAATGTTTTATTCAACAACTTGTGACATACACTTGAAGTTAGAGACCTTGCCAACCAATTAAATATATGATAATGTACATGTGGGATCTGAGAAGGTGACCCACGGTTGTTTTAGATTTAGATGACATTCAAAGTAGAGGCTGTACATTGGATTGTTGAGAAAATAAATGAGTGAGCTTTTTGCTTTTTTTTTCCCCCTCCTCAGTACGGGCTGGTCAGTGACCCTTTCTCCGTATGTACGCCTCTCAAACTAGCAGTTTCAAAGCACTCAGCTGCAAGCCTGGGAGAGAGTTATGCTTAAGATAAGTGCATTTGTTGGTGAACCACATCAAAGTACAGAGAGATGTCTTAGCGAGCAAAGGCAGTGCAGCTCGAGCCTCGGCTTTGATCACCCCAGGCACTCTGATCATTAAAATATTGGATAAATAATTGATTAAAAACACCAGGCTTTATTGTGCTCTCTTTCTCAATCCAAATGTACCAATTCTAAGATACAGTGGTTACCCCATGAATGTAGACAGGAGGGAAAGAAGCATGTACTGTTGTAAATACATGCTGTAGCATTACGTGGCATGTTTTCATTCAGCGCATGCAAACGGTTTTATCTGATATTGTAGGAAGTGAGTTGACTGTACAGCCCGTTTCTGTTCCCAAGAACGCAGCTTAACTATGAACTGGAAGTGATGTTGTAGCTCATCTTTGCCAGTAAAGGTCTGAGCTCCAGCATGGCAGTTTGCCACAGAGGTAGAATAATCACAAAACAGAAGGTAGAGAGGAATGCATTCCAGCTGTGCGTAGGTGACTGGAGGGTAGCTAATATTACATCTACAGCAGAATGAGGCATGCTGGGAGTAAGACAATGAACCTGCTGTGTGTATATCAAGGATATTAGAAAATGTTTATTTTCCTTCAGATTCAGATTTCACGTTCAGTCTCTTTCTGTGAATACGCATTTACATTTAGAGCATTAAAATTAATCCAAATCAGTTAAAATTCATATCTATTCCAACTTAAAGCACCAGGCCAGTGGTGGAGCACTGCTTCTCCACGAGCATGAAGTCTCCTTGGGCTCCCTTTTAATAAATCCATTGCAACGTGTGGATGTGTAACTAAATCAGTATGTGTAAAGCTGGAATCAATACATGGGAATCATGTTTTATGAACAGGGGATAAGGTTGCATAATTAATCTTTAGAAACATGTAGGCACAAGTTGCAGAACACAGAACTTGAGTATTGAAATGAAGCTAACACAGACTGGACTGATCTGCAGATCACTGCTCTTTATGACTGTTTATGAAGCCTGTATTGTTTTATACACTGTTAAATGCACTGTTTGTGGTAACAACAGAAACAGGCACATTATTTTATTTACCTACAGCTACATCTTACTTAGAATTATTTATCACAGGATGCAAAATAAAAGTAAGTAATCTATTCACAAATCAGTCAGTAATTACATTGTAAAAAAAAGATGTTACAGGTAGACAAGCAGCATGTAATTTTGCGAGTAGTTAATCTTAGGAAGCTTTACATCAGGGTTGTCCAGCTCCAATCCTCAAGGGCTGCAGTCCTGCAGGTTTAAGACGTCTCCCTGCTCCAACACATCTGATTCAGATTAAATGGTTCCTCTGAAAGGACTGTCAGATCCTTTCCAAGCTGCACATCCAAAACCTGCAGGATAGCTGCCCTTGAGGACAGACTCTGGATACACAACTTCTAGGACCTTTAAGTCACTAGCTGAAAGATGGTAAACAGAACATTTTTAAGAAATTCATTTTAAAGGAACACGTCCTAATTGAAAAAGTTGCCAAAACCTTATCAATCCAGTTTGCTTAACAGAACGTCCTTCTGATTTGTGTAAACTTTAATACAGCTATTTAATACATTTAATAAGTTAGTTAGAAGTTAGTTAGAACGTCTGCAACGTGTAGTGTCACAAAGTAAAGCGCTGCTACATGTTCCTGTGTCTAAAGCTTAAAATGAAACAAAGCATATAAAAAAAAAAAAAAAAAACATCAGTGCATCAAGTGACCTTGCTGCAGATTTAAATGTATATATTAAAAAAAAAAAAAGTTTGATGTGCTAACTTCAAGTTGCACTAAAAGCCTTAAAACCTCCTGTCCCTGGGGTTTCCATGCTCCTAATAGCTTAACACTAATGAGATGTGCTGCTCCATCTCTACAGCCTCCCACATAACAGTTTATTTCATAGTGTAAATACCTTTGAAGGTGGCAAAATGCATAAAGCATGGCAACAGAGCTCAGTGGGTACAGTCTCATGACTTTACAAAACTTACTGTTGCATTTTTCACATTTGCTTTGACTTTCTGCTCAAGGTTCTTGCAGAGAAAATCCGTAAAGTCAGTTACATTTCAGCTTGCCTGCATCAAGTCTCTGAAAATAATGGTCAAGCGGGAGTTGCTTGGACTGCAGTATGCCAAAATGTCAAGGCAGTGCCACAGTCTACTACTTAATCTGTTTGGAGAGGGTGGAAGAAAAGCATGTGGCCTGCTTTCAAGTAGCTCTCCCTGTGGATGAGATGGATGTGTCTGAATTTATCAGTAGAAGCAAAATGACTATTGTCAGGCGACCACAACGCAATCAAACACATGCAGACATGCATGCATAATACAAACGCTCGCACTGGAGAACTTGGCTGTGCATGCCATCTTGTCATGTGTGCAGACGCAAGAGACATGGATGTTTTGGCCAAGAACCACCGAGCAGAGCTTATGTTCTGCATCCTTTACCACTGGCAAACGCAGCATGTCTTAGACAAAGTGATAAAACCATTGCAAAACAAAACACCTCCTCATCAAAAGGGGCTAATAAAGTCTTCAATATACTTAAGTGTAGCCTTAGATAAATAGAATACCCATTTACTTCTGCGATGGTGTTGTCGTCCAAAGTGTATTGATGTCCTTATTGACATTCAATAAAGGGGAAACCCTTTCAGCAAACCACAGAGAGTGGTGTAAATCCTGTAAACTTCTTGAGTGAGCACAAAGAGGAACTTTCCTGTAGCACAGTTACAAGACAGCAATAATGTCACAGCGTGTTCGAACCAATTTTGATTTATAAGTGAACATCGTGTTGCCTTTTCATCAGCTCATTATTATTAAGTGGTCTGTATATGCGTGTTTCCCCTGGACAATCCTTCTTCTTGCTTCACTCTTGGTGAGATATTGATCCTCCCAGTGTACCATCCCCTACTGATTTCATTAGGGAAGCTGCTGTTAATTACTCCACACTAACCTTTTGCTGTTTCATTTGGACCAACAAATCGTGCAAATTAAAAAAAAGGGGGATGTACAAAGAGGAAGAGAGAAAAGGGGGTAGCAAATAAGCTGCCTTGCAGCTGCAGTGGTGGACCCCCTCCTTTCAGTGGCGTTTGTGTCAGGATCCCAGGTGGCATTATAATTAAAAAAAAAAAAAAAAAAAAACTTCATCAACGTTCCATTTTGCTCATCAAATTATGTAGAAGGAGGCTACAGCCGTAATTGTTGCAAAGGATTCATTTATGAAAACTATAGCAGCAAGATCCAGTGTGGTTGTCTGGGGAGGCGGAGAATTATGCCCTTTTTTTCCCCCAACTCCTAATGCCTGTTTCCTGCAGTCAAGCCGACTGATCATTAAAACACATTTTATTCATTTATGCATACCTATTTACAAGGATCCTGGGACCGCCTTAACGAACTTCTAAATTTTGTTTTACGCTGAATCAAAATGCAACACCTCGCTTTACTGACACACCAATTTGTCTTCTTAGGTATTAAAAGAGTGTGATGTGACACATAGCAGCAAAGTTATAATTAGACTTCATTTAATACCTTATGTCAGGAGATTACATGCACAGAGCATGGCATCAAAAGCGTACTCAAATTGCAGGGGATGTAATTGATTAACCATAAGAGACTGGGAAGCAGATGATGAGGATGATGCTCTAAATCCATGTTAAATCGATAAAGTCACTTCCTACACATCGAGGAATTATTGACAGAAATTACAACCAGCTGTAATTACTGACTACAAACAGATCAGATACTATTCACCATGATGTATTAATGTGTGCGTAAGAACGTCAAAAACTCGCTCGAAGTGATCAGCTGTTTCGATAGGGATCCATTTTTTCAACATGGATATATTACACCCAAGCACGTGACAATTACAGGATCTTTCATATTTATCATTTGAGAGATGCCCTTTCCTCAAGGTTGAGTACATTCCAGTTGGAAAAAAAAATCCTTCGTGAAGCAGGAGAAGCCATTCAGAGAACTCCCTTTGGTTGAGATAATAACTTCATCATAATTAGCTCGTGGTGCTCAAGAGTGTTGAATTGTCGGTTGCAGTGGGATCTGGGCTGATTTATTGCTTGATTTAATTACGTATCAAAATTCAATTAGACATGCTTTCAACTAAATTTAAAGCAAGGTTTGCCAAGCTGTCTCTTGAAATCAGGTGAAGCTTGAAGGACATCCTTCATAACGCAGTGACATCTAACTCAATGATTAGCATTCCACAAAAAGCATCCATGAGCAGAAAAAAAAGGGATAAAATTGTATGCTAGTTTTGGATTTTTTTCTTTCCAACTTTTTTTTTTCCTGCCATTACTTTTTCACATCTGAACTGACATCAAACAGCATCAAACAGTGTGAAACAGGCCTTGATTCAGTAGTGATGCGAAGAGAGTTGCAGGTACTTTATCAGGTGAAGATACATGACAAAATGCTCTTTGAGGTTGACTTCGACTGAGGAGGTGTCTGACTTTCTTTACCCACATCACTCACTGCCTGCTCACCCCTTTTTGCTGCAGACTACACAAGGGAAAAAAAAGGGTAGCTGTTTTGAATAAGTGTCAAAGCAGCTTCCAAGAGCTACATTGATCTTTTACCAGTATGTAAATTAAGGATGCCATGGTGTCTATGTTAAGAAGCCAAGCAAGGGAATGAGTATTTCAGCCGGAGGTCTCTGATTGAAGTGAAGTCCTTTACCAGCATTGTAAATTCATTCATTGACAATTTTATTAGGTACACATAGATGTAATGCCATGTACGGTCCCCTTTAATTCTGGGTTTTTGACTTGCTTTTTGGGGGGATTTTGGTCTACTCTTACTTGACAGCAGTTTTTTTTTCTTTTAGTAGTGCATAATGCTGTGAACATTCCACTTCACCTCATCGCTAAAATGTTTTATTAGGCTGTGATCTGGGGAGTGTTCAGACCACTGGAGGAAAGTAAAGTAATTTCGTGGAACCATCTTGAAATGATGACACATTATCTTGCTGGAAGACTCCCCTCTAAAAAAACAGAATGAAGGGTTGCACCTGGTCAGCAATAATGTTGTATTTATAGAAGTGAGACTATCATAAATACACCAAGCTCTGGCAGACATGGGGCACTTTTCTGCTTGTAGTCAAGCTTCAATTTGTTTCCAATACTAGCAAGTATCCATTGCATTCCAGAGATAAACACTGTTCCCTTTCCTACCAACATGCAGTTACACTCTGTCTGTTTACCTTGGTTTATGTATTAGCATGCACACTTTCACATTCTGCTATATGATTATTCTACATCTATACATTGCTGTCACAATAAACAACATTTCAACGGCTACACAATTTAGCGAAAACAATAAACATCACCACATTCTGCTAGCTGGCAGTTTGTGCTTGCCAGAAACGGGCATAATCCTCTTATATTCATTTGGTTTTAAACATAGTTCTTAGGCAGTTTGTTCCATTTCAGAGTAAATCAAATCATATTCACACCACAACATTTACTGTTTTCTTTTTTAAATCAAACACTGGCAAAGATTCCAACTTTATATGAGAGAGACACTATCTTATCTTCAAAGACACTGCAGTGAAGAATGACTTCACGTCAAATCCGAAATAGAAACAGAATAGAAAAGAGGACATTCTGTTAATTCCATCCAGGCAAAAGATGATGTTTGTATGGCATCCCACCCTGCCCACATGTCAACAGCTCAACCGAGAAATCAACACCTTGTTTTTTTTTTTTTTATAAGGACATCAAATGGATGTTTATGAAAGTACTTTTCTATAAGCACAAAGTACGCTGTGTCATCAGTACTGAAATGCACTGGCTGTAATCTTTGATATCAAAAACAATGCTATGACACCCTAATCTCTGTTACATCTCCGCTGTATCATTACCTAGACAAGGTAAAAGCTGGATGTGTTAGCTATGTAACAGTGTGGTGTCGGGAATTGACATCTTCCTTGGATTATCATGAAGAACAACATGTCACAGACACAAGGAAACAAACATGGTGGACATCCAGTCGTTTGTGTTCTTCCTTCTACTTTGATCAGTAAAAACACGACTTTTTCGACTTTTGCATGCTAAGTGATTCTTTAAAGCAGTCGCTGGATTGCAGCATGTCAAGCTTCACCCTTTAGAGTTGGATCGGTGAAATTGGAAGCGCGATGAAAGAGTTGGGTGGGAAAATGATTGCAACTGTTTCTAGGTTCATGTTGTCGCCTACAGGGACACAGCTAAAAAGAGAAGGCATGAGGCAAACTGAGGTAAGCCGTAGTATTAGCATGCATGTTATAAAAATATCTGTCTGTCAAATGTATGGTATCCGTGGTAACAACTCCAGAACCTCATCCTAAAGTCTAAGTATTTGCTTGCTGCTAAATGCTGAGGAAACATTCTCAGCTGAACTTCCCTGGGTATCATGAGGCCAATGCTCAATTTGGGTTCGGTCAGAGAAAAAAACCTTCTTTACCTTTACCCCAGCACACTTGTGCAAAACTTATGCAAAAAAAGAAAATAAATCACTATATTAATTTATGATGCCAGTTGGTCAAGTTGTTTGCCATCAGATTAGACTGCTAGTTCTACGCATGTAGATGTAAAGAAATTGCAGTCATGCCACCTTCTTATAAATTTAAATTAAGAACTTGGCCATTTAGCTTTAAATAAATCCCCATGGACCTCATCAAGCTGCTGAGTAAAGACACTTAACCACACAGACAATCTTTTAGATCACTGATTAACATCTTCAAACGTTCTACTATAGCTTGATTTGAACTGTGTCTCATTTGTGATAATGGATGGTAATCCTATTGATGTATAAAAGGAACTTCACAAATGAGTCTTTACATCATGACAAGCAACAAGAAGTTATAGGTTGGCACATAACCAATGAGTTGTTGCTTCTCAAACAAGTCAGGATGAAAGTAAGAAGAATGATTATAAGACCTTCTCATGCTAAACTATTGTCCCGTGTTTTTTTTTTCTTCTTTTTTGCCTAAATTAATTTTATTAGCTGCACCAAAAGTCCTTTTATCCTTCTGGCAATCGGTAGCAGAAGGCAGAGTTCTTGTACTTCTAAATGTCCAAGTGTGTTATGGTTTGAAAGGTAAAGATGTATCTGCTCTTTTGAGATTCTTTTTTATTGATCGTACGACTTGTAAAGCTTCTCTGTTGTCATATGTCATATTTGAAAAATGTTGTTCAAAGGTCTCTCCCAAAGCAACTTCTTTCACTGCTTGCATCAAAAAAAAAGGAAAAAAGAAAAACTTGGTGCTGCATTTGAATGGAATGAAATCAAACATATTTTATCTGCTGATGACACATCTGTGGATCCTACATGTTTTCCTGGCCAGAAAGTACTGAACTTTTCAACCCAGTCTGCATGTCCTGGTCAACTGCATTGTGAGTCACTACAGCTTGACTCATTGTCTAAAGAAAAAAAAAACATGCATTAACAAGGAGATGCATTTCGTAAAATGGTCATTTACTGCAAAATCAAGGCAGAAGCACAGAAAAAAAGAACAAGGAGCCCCATTGATGTGTCAAAACATCACCATCAAGATTCTGTAGTACCATGAATTGTTCATCTGTTTGATCTGTCTCCCGTTGAAACATCTGACAGTTGTCTTCATTGAGACTGACAGAGGCATTGTCCATAGATTGGGATGTGCTGTGACATACTGAATCTAAAGCTCGTGATTGAAGCAAAGAGCCTGACTCCTTGTCATCCACTGACAAACACGAAGCACCCTGATGATACAGATTAATGATTCCCAAAACATTTATGGAACTGATCTCCTGCAAAGCAAGACTTGCTTCTGTCTTAAATTTAAACACACAGTTGCGAGCTGTGATGTCATTCAGCAGATGTCATCTGGGTTTCTGAATGTATTCACTGTCATTTTTCACATGTTGGCTCAGGCAGAAAGATTTCACAAAGAAGCTTGTGAAACATTAACAATCCAAATGATTCTGGCCTTGTTATAAATTTCAATGAGGGCCCGACAACAAGAAGTGATTATACTTTATTAATGATGCTGAGCATAACAGGCCTCTCTGGGCTGAAACGTTGACAAGTTTCATCAGGGCAAGACTTCATTTGTTGCTATTCAACTTACATGTAATTCCGGTGCAGCTCTAAAATCAATTAAAAATTTCAACAAGTTAACATTTGCGTAGTGACAATGGCTTATGGTTTGTGGGATCTGGAATACACTTTGTAAAAGCAACTGTTTCTTAGAGTTTTCACTCATTTATTTAACCTAAATACAGTAACAAAACCGTGTCAGCATGTTACTGTGTCCCACACAGGTGCAAAACACAAGAAACAGCAAATAAATAAATAAATGAATAAATAAATACAATAAAATAGGAACAAATCTGAGCACAGCAAAACATTTCATAAAACATGTTTTATGAAATGTCAGATTTTTTTTTCTGTTTTCTATGTTCTATGGCCTCTTTGGGCCATCATACATCAAAAAGAGATGCTACTCTTTATCCCGAAATAGATTATAATAACCATTTTCATTGTGACTCATTTTTTTAGACACAAG
>NC_136610.1:24296683-24469183 GCF_933228915.1 Telmatherina bonti | reverse complement strand
GAAGATACAATGTTGTGAATCACTCATGTTCAAAGATAAAAACAATGGCATACAACAGCCTCTGCTTTGTATTTGCATGTTTAATCACTTAGAGGCTGAAATGTTACATTATTTAAATGGAAATGCCCCAATAAATACCAAAGAACCTCAATAATCACAAAGTTTAATTGAGTAGTTTAATTAATACATTATCACTAAATGTCTTTTCTCTTTCAGCAGTTTGGCTTTTAACTGGAGCTCTCAATCCCGGCAACTAAACCACTGTCACCTTTGACACAATCACATTTGGTTTGATTATTGTACACATGGCTGAAGTTATTGGGATTTTTTGGCATGGGGTGGGGTCTCCCAGTCTGTTAATGACTGGGTTATGTAGCATTAATGGGTGGACGCACCATTGTCTGATGGCAGGTTTAGTTTTTCTTTATTGCAGTGCTTGCCCTTTATGCATTCCTCATGCATGTCACATTTTCCCCAACTTAAAAATAGTCTTAAATTCTGGTGGACTTTCAGGCTGGGCCTTATCCTCTGGACAAGCTAAGATGCTTATACATTAGCAATCCAGGCAGCTGAACTGCAGTCCTGGAGCATACAATGACTTCCCATTAATAGGTTGGGGAGCATCGGGAGAGCCCACCCTGAGCAGAGATTTCCACATGGATATGGCCTGTGGCACATGGGTAGCTGCCCCCAGCCATCTGCACTGATTTGACAAATGATTCTATATCAAAGGCCTCCGCACTGATTTGGGTGGTAATTGATTGGGAGTGAGGCCCTCAAATCCCTGATTGGTTTAGCTGGATGTGGGGCCAAGATATGCTGTGGCAAGTGAGAGGAAAGGACAGGCAGCAAGAGAGAATGTGAATCTACAGTGCATGAGATCCGGGAAATACACTGTATAACTCTGCCTTATTTACACTTTAAGAGAATTCAGAATAAAAACAAATACTGAGATATATATTTTCTTGCGCAGCACGCATGCTATTTTTCATATAGAACAAGTCATGTCATCTCTATGTTTCTGTGTCTTTTTCTAATGCATCCATCAGGATATCCAATTTGTTAGTGTGTCCATGAAGATTGGATTTCACCATTCAAAAAGAGGAATTTGATTTAGAAATTGAATATTATTGATTTGTTCCACCTGGAGGTGTGGTCTGATGCAGATATATGAGCATTGCACATCGGCTTAGGGGGAAACATGCATTATATATTACTTCATCAATTTCCCCTGAATTTTTGATGCCATTAACCACTGTTGCGGAAACGGTGTGACATGAGAGATTACATCAAACATGGAGGGCCCTCATTGTTAGTCCTCCCCCGGAGATTACCTAAACACCATCAACCCCCTTTTTAGAATAGCAATGTATAATAGTGCATGATGAAATGCTTATTATTATAGAAAGTAATGACGAAACTAGATCAGTAAAATGTGGTATTTCCCAGTCCGCTGTACACTTAAGTCTAAAGTTTATGCGTTATTTAAAGCGCAAGTACTGTCAGATCATAATAAGATAATTATTTGAGCAGTATGTGGCTGAGCTGATGGAGTGAGATGTCTAATAATCATTCGGTTTTAAATCTCTCCCCTATCATACGAGCAAGTTGCTCCGGATGCCAAGTCAGCTTCTTGCATGGAGGCTCTGTTGCCAGTGGTGTGGGAACGTATGTCTGAGCGGGTGAATGAAGCTACAACACTGTAAAGCACTCTGAAGCTACTAAAGTAGTAGAAGCACCATATAAGTGCAGTCCATTTACCATATCAAATGGTATTTGGGGATTTTTCAGTGGAATTACCACAGACTGAATATAGATGTGAAGTTACTCATTTTTATTCATACAGGAGTCCATGTGTGACCTTAAAAATTGCGCTTGCATAATATTAGCAATGCTCTTCCCCAGCTTCAAGTTATCCATCCAGTCAAATATATGGTATGCCATGTTGGATTTTCTGCAGATAAGCCAGCATGCAGCGGAGGCCTGTTAATGCAGCTGTGACAGCGATGCTAGGTATATATAGGCCCCACTGCCTTTATTACATGGCAGGTTGACTGCACCCCATACCTTTTGCCATTTGACACAGACATGTGGTGTTTGCTAGTGACAGATGCTGCACAGTACCGGTCCCAGAGGTCAGAAGTGACCTTTCGGATTGTCTTTTTTTTTTCAGTCACAGAGCATTATTTGTTTGACGATGGCCACCAATGCAACCCCAGGCACCCTGATCGAGCCGTGGGTTGTGGCTGGTTGTCTTCTGAGATCATATTTACCTCAAATGAGTTGTGTGCATATGTGTGTGTTGGGGAGACAGAGACAGGAGTTGAATGAGTGAATGCGTACGTTGGGGCACTCGAATGTGAAAGGACAGGCATGTGGATCTACGTGTTTACAGATGACTAGCTAACTATCCATAGTCTGTTTGATGCTCAAAACTAAGCTTAATTGCTGGAAGTCTCTAGTTAAGATGCCAGAGGGATTTTCTTTCATTTTACAGAATCATCATCATGATGTTCATCTTTCCATGCTGTTTTTCCTGGCTTAAAAATGCTGTCTCATACAACATCTGTTAAGCATTTTATCTGTTACCACCAGCAAGTTTTTACATTTATTAAACTTCACAGGATAAAGCGTTCCAACAAGCAAGGTGTCTGTCACGCATGTTCTTCACCAAATTTTTACCCTGCTATGAGGCTTTTCATGGAAGGGTTTCTGTTTTGGAGACAATATAATTGTAAAATGTGTGCAAAATAGAACTGTGAAATGACACCCTGGAGTTGCACGTCTTAAGTTTACCACAGCAATTTCAGAGCTGGCAGGCACAACGTGCAGTTCAGGCCCCATATTGTTGGAGGTGCTTGATCCCCACCCCTCACCCTCTCCATCTGTCACCTATTTAAGTTGTACTGTTCACAGAGATATACTTATGAGTACCCGAACCCTTTAACACACAAATACCAAAGTGTGAAGCAGAACAGTGGCGTCTTACAAAGCAAAAACTTTAAACTGACTAATACTGTATAAGATTTGGACAAGCTCATAGGCAACAGTATGTTTGTCACCTGCATTACAAACGTGATTCTACAGATGTAGAGAAAGAACTGTTGTTTGTGTGCATCCTTGATTACGTTTGATTTGGTTCCTGTCATGCAATAATGAGAATCTGTAATGTATGCTGTAGATCCAACGGAAACCTTGTGAAAAACTGACATAATTTTCTGCTGCCTGAAGCCTCGAGTCAGAAATATGATCTTGCCCTCACCCTTTACCCCAAATGCTGAACCATAATGATGCTCGTAGGTGAACCTACTCATCAATTATTTACATAATGCGAGACTTTCAATCTTTGTGTTCTTGCTAGCAAGAAAGGATGATTTAATGAAAGCAGAGGTGAGCAAAAATGGAAAAAGAAAAGCGAAACAGTCCAGAAAATACTTGGTGGGTGAATAACAGAGTTTGCAATGGACAGACAATGCTCTTGATGTGAGTTATAATTGTAGTTTAACAATGTGTGGCCCTCTGGGATTTTCACTATGCAATATATGGCCTTTAGACTTGGATCACTATGGAAACCAAAGGCCCTGAACGACCTGCAGTGCCCGCCCACTTGGACAGCCGTTAATCATCTTCGCTCAGATCCTGGCACTGCAGAATTTGGCCAATGTGTCAAGAAGCAATTATATATACTTAGTGCTCGGGCACCAGATCTCCTCCCTCCCCTTCTTTCCTCGCTCTCTCACTCTCACACTCTTAATATAATCACAGAGTAGTCAGTTTAAAAGCCCTCTGTTCATTTCACTATCTATCTGGGGGGTGCACACAATGCAGATGAAGAGAAGTTTAGAAAGACAGAGGATATTCTATTCTGAGGGGCATTATAATCGGAACACACTTTACACATAAATCATATTTGGCCATTTATTCATTTTACCAGCCTCCTGAGCTGATTGACATACTAAATTACCCCAGCTGGCCCCTTGCATTCACTTCACATATTGGGCCAGTGCGGATCATGGAGACTAATGTGAGCTGACTAGAAGGAGATTATGTTCCGCGGCTAACAGCTAAAACGTGAATAACACCACCCGCAAACTACGGTGTTTCCCCCATTATATCAGCCCTGATCAGCTGAGTAAAGATGGAAAAAGAATGAGTGGCAAAAAGTGCTGTTACACAGAAACATGGTGGGCAGAACAGCTACAAACATATTCTGTAGCACTACAGACAGAGATATGTTCTTGTGCTCAGTGTTCTATTATCCAAAGCACCTTAAATGTATAGAACCTTTTTTTTGTTCCTCTTGGTTTCAAAGCTTGAACTGTTTTAGAGAAGTGATCACTTCACATATATGTGAAGTGATCTTTTGACTGGGTGCAATGGCACAACGGCGCTGGTGATGTCGGACACATGGAGAAAAATTCTCTGCTGTCCATAAGATGTTTTTTTTTTATTTTTTTTTTTTTATGACCATGACAGTTTTTGCTCTGTCTTAAGTTCAGTTCTCATTTAGTGTTTCAGTGTAAGCAACAAATCAACAAAGTAATAGTAAAAAAAAAACAGTTTTGGCTTAAAATGCCCAGTTTCACACTATTAACCCTGCATGTTGAAATTCGCAGCACACTGGGAGTGATGCCAACCTCAAAGTTCAAGTCCTATGTGAAGGACACGCAGTGTAATTTTGCACATGCAAACAGAGGTTGATTGCCTTCCATGTGATGCCCTACTGAAAGGGGTGGGGTCTTACTTTATTATTTACTGTCCCGCCACTTTCTGCAGATTAGAGTGCAGCCAAGGCAATTTTAGTCAGCTGGCTATGCATTAGGGATGTGGAGCAGTGTTATGCTTTGAACAGTTGATGACAGGCTGTCAGACAGCTTTCTGTCCATTGGGCTCCTTTTACTAAGGTCCACTCTTGCAATGAGCCACTCTCCACTATAACGGCCATTCATCCAGAAAAGGACACAGGCATTTTTTGACACGTTTGGTGCTAAGTGAACTGAAATTGTGTGAATTTCACTGCATAGCACATTATCACATTTGCTAGAGGCGTGCACTGGGAACAGGGGTTGAAGGGGAGAGCTTCTTCAGTCAGTGTGTGGAGATGACTTGAGACTATCAGAGTGAAGTAACAACTTTGACTGTGCATGTTAAGGACTAATTAACTTTGCATAAATCTGCCCTTCTTGCCTCATGTTAAATAAGTCTGCAATGATTAACCGAATGCAGGAAAAGCAGGAAGCAACAAGAAAGTTGTTTTTGAAATTAAAATAATTTCCTCTCATATTATTGGCAAACAAAATAATTTGCGCATCCCTCAGCAAAAATTTTGCTATAATCATAGTTAAGAATATCAGGTATGTGAAAAGATGTACCAGGATATGATATATAGCTAATTTAAAATGAAAGGGAGCAAAATGCATGTAGAAATAGAGACATAACACTTAATTCTTAAACCAGCTGTTATTATTCTACATAAGGATTATTCCTTGCCAAAAATGATACTACAGCTTACCTTATGAGGACAAATGGGAGGTGGTGAGTTAAAAGACTTCTCTGGTGTTTGGCCCGGGTTCTACAAGAAAAACACATTATCAGGAACATGTTTTCAGTGAACGGTATCTCGCAGCAAATCTTCACTGACAGAAGTTGCAACGTATTTGCTGGTACTTGCTATTAGCATTTTTCAGAGGGGTTAAACAACTCTCAGCTCCCACTCTGAGCCACACACTAATCCAAAACCACAGCTTTTGTTGACAGTCACATTTTAAATCTTTATCTTGACAGCATCATCTCATCGCACATCATGCGAGCGGGAATAGCGATGCATTTTGGTTTGTTTTTTTAAGTCTCCCCTTCTTTCTATCCCTCTATGAGGATTATAAATCCTTCTTTGTCAGAAGATTTCACTGAACATATGTTCAGACTTTTGCACACATGCCTGATTGCAGTTTTTGAGGTTAAATGATTATCACATTGTTAATACACCAATACATCACTCAGACACAAGAAAACACTATTAAAAAACAGACACAAGGTAAGTCAACAAGCCAACAACAGATGGTCCCGCTGCTTGTGATTATGCAAAGATCCAAAGTATTTGCATACTCGCAATGCCATCGTTAGAAAAAAAAAAAGTAAACAAGAAGCCATCTTGAGCTGACCTGGGTGAGAAATGAAAAGAGCAATGGGTGATGGGAAACCCAGCAGGAGAGCGGATGGGCTTTGCAACCGTCTTTGGGAATCTACCAAGGGCCAGCCCCCTGGGAAGGCCCTGTTGATTTCCAAGCAGGTGCTTTCAGTTACGTCCTCATATCCAATTATGTGCCTGTGGTATGTCTGATGCTCTGTGACACTATTAATGGCTGCCTTATGGTATCACCAGGACAGATGAGACACTCAACTCTCCAGACTCTTAACATCTATATTTCATGCAACGAAGGAGGAGAACAACTCACTGGCCATGGCAAACGAAGGAGAAAAAACAGCCAGACTTCCACTGTAGCGTAAACTCCAGGTCATGAAATATAAATGAATAAACGGTCCTTGCTGGGACGACTGAATTAGTATGCAAAATTTTCCCAGACAGATTGAGGAGGCAATATGACTTTGATATCTTCAATGTTATGACAAAATGAAGAAAAATAGTTTTCTTTTGGGGATAGAAGTGAAAAATGGATTTTATATGTTTTCTGAATATGTCTGTAGGTTTTCAGTCAAGGAAAAGAAACTAACTGACCTTGGCTCTAAACGCTGCCTCAAAAATGGTGACTCATAGATTGTTCAGTATATTGTTGGTATAAGTGGAGATGGAAGAAAAAGCAAGGTTAGTCCAATTAATTATAGAGTGACCCAGCGCTTTGAAAACACACAGAAGATTCTGAACTGTACCACCACTGAAGGTTAATAGAGAAGAAAAAGAAAGAAAAACTGAAAAAGAAAAACTTAAAAAGCCTCACACAAAAGGGGGAAAAAAAAAATCAGTCTAACTTTAAATTAACTTCACCATCCTCAGTCACTTTTAAGAAGCTGTGCAATAATTACAGAGCAAGAAAATGCACCATTTTATTTAGGGATTTACTTAGTTTAAACTGCAAGCATTCAGCAAAGTTTAGATTGTATATTGAACAACTACTTTAGTATAAAAGCACAAACAATATGGATAAAGCAATGTCAACAAATACAAATATGGGATTTTAAAAACTCTGAATCGACATGGCGCTTTACTTTATTTAAACAAAAAGACCTATTCAAGCTTGATGCCTGCTATTGATAATCGAAAAGCTGCTCCTTTCCTTGCACACACACACACACACACACACACACACACACACACACACAGAAAGCGCTCCCCTTTTTCTTTTTGTTATTGAAGTCTCATTTAAGTGTTTAAACAGACCAAAATTCCGAATTTTATTCACGCCACCTCCCTTTGTCACGCTGCCCCTGTGTAACTAACACGTAGAAGGTAATTATTAATCATTTGTATTTCATCAGTGCAGAAACCATGCAGCTTTTTGTGAAAAATAGCTGATAGTTTTTTTTTTTCTCCAGGAGACACAGAGGAGGATTTATTCAAGAGAGAAAACAGGTGTGACAAAACACAAAAGGAAACACTGCTGTCATTTTTTAACTTTGTTCAGGGACATTTTGCATCTGATAAAGAAACACTATTGACAAGGCTTGCAACAGAGGGTTTTGGATTACACCGCATATTGATGTTTTTGTATTTTCAGAGTGCTCGGGGTGGTTATTGTAATTTGATGAGACCCAGAGAGCACAAGACTATGATGTATACAAAAAGTTATTTTCCAAAGAAGGGGAAAGATAACTGAAACTTGATGTTTTTCTGTCTGATTTCTTGGAGACATGCTGATAGGGAATCTTTTTTGCTGGGCTTCATGTTTCATCTTCAACCTAACAGTCTCACTAAAGAGCCAATGCAACACACAAATTGCCTGAGTCTTAATTATTTACTCTGCAATACACATTTAGACTTTTAAAAAAAAAATAAATAAATAAATATAGCGTCAACCAGGAAGTCAACTCGCTTGGTAGACTTTTCCCAAACCTCGCTTGTACTTTGTTCTGATGTGACAAGTGTCGTGCACGGCAGTCTATTCACATTCATTGAGCCAACTTCCCCAAGAAGCTCCATGAAAAAAATAAAAAAAATAAAAATAAAATAAAATAAAAGCACACTATTCGGTGGAGAGTGGACAGGGACTTGTGGCACATTTGTGCTTCTAGCCCCATCAGCTCAGCCTCCATTTTCCACACACAGAAGGAGGCTCTATACTGTCATCTTCCCCTGCCGCTCTAAAGTACTGTGCTACTTTTAGTAAACTGCATTTCTACCAGCTAGTTACTGCTTTTCCAGCTCTGTTTTCCACCCCAACTCTGCCCCTCTCTCCCTTCACCCCACCCAATAAAATACAGTTCTCTGACTGGGATTAAAGGAGCAATGTAGTTCAAGGATTATCAAATGCCTTTGATCATGTGACTGCCATGTTTTTTGATCTGTGGCACATAGCACCAAATATATTCTCTTTTTCTTGCCTTCTGTCTCTGTCCCTCTCCATGGATTTCCCCTTGCTTGCTGATTCTCTGCAGTGTGAGAATAGTTCTTGACAGGCAGTGAAAGAAGAAAATATAAGAAGCACAAAACACATATATGTATTTGTTATATTGTGATGAGGAGTTTATGCCTACATGTGCTATGCAGTATGTTTGGTGGGAAGGCTGAAGGATTAATATTCATAAATGAATATCACAGCCTCCTCTATGTTTTTTTTTTTTTCTTTTTTTTTTTTTTTTTTATTAACAGTGAACATTTAAGGTCTCCAGCCTTTTGAGGCAATGACACAGTTGTTTGGAGTTTAAAGAAAGTGGCCTTAACAGTCAATTGTTTGCCTTTGAAACATAAAGTTGGGTTTCAGATGCTTTTATCCTTCAGTTCAACCCCAAATGCGCCCTGCTGCTCTTTATTAGCAATTTCTGAGCCTCAGGCTATATTGCAACGTTTCAGTTGAAGCATTATTATTATTATTTAGTGGCCGAATTGGACACGCAATCAAAGCGACACGCAATACGTGCAGCACTTCTATCGCAAAGCTATGCCTGTTTCGTGATGCTTTGACTAAAAGTGTTTCATTATGAGCCAAGAGATCTGTGGCTTGAATTTGGACAGCATACCTCAAAAAATGTTTTCTATAGTCATTGTACAATCACCTCCAATAAATGTCATTGCCATGGCAGAAGCTGAACATATCAGAACAATTATTTTGATGTGGCTTCAAGCAACACACATTTCGACATGAATGGCTCTTGAACCTCAAATCATTATAAGGCGTGGTTTCAGGCAAGGGAGTGAAAAAAGCCCATCAAAAAATGACTGAATATCATTTTAATGGGTAGATCCCTACAAGGCTTTTATACTGTCTACCCGCCATGTTGTTAGATAGACCATGTCAGTCAAGCTGAGGAACACAAAATAAACATACAGACAGGCTGACAAGACATAAGCATACCGCCTTCCATCTTCCTCCCAGCTTGGCATGTTTATCTAGTCTTCCATGTGAGCTTAGTGCAGTACTGTGCATATGCATACAGAACGATGAAGGTTCAGAAACTAGTGCCTGAAGGAAGCTGCACATATAGCACAAGCTCTTTGAAATTGTGCCAGGATGGGCCTCATTTGCAAAGCAATTTGACAACAAAAGTAAAATGCTCTGCAACCTCAAACCAAATTCTGGAGATGCTGAGAGAGGGAATTCAAGAGGGTTACATCCGGTGTCTTGTGTGTGCTTCTGACATGGCTTATTTGCAGACCTTGCATTGCACCAGTGCAATGTCATGATTGCTTTGGCAAGGAAATGGGGCCTAATTTACATGGAAAGGAATCCTAGAGGCACAGGGGAGCTTGCATTTGACCAAGGTGCCAACAAGCCTGCAGAAAAACAATGTAATTACAATTTACAAAGCTGCTGTGTTTAAGGCAAACCCTCATTTATTAAAACTGGGCCTCATGCAGGGGAGTAAAAAAGTCTACCGAATGGACAAGCCAAGAAAATGAAGTACTGGTTAATCATTTTAGATTATTAATTCATATACTCCAATCAAATTTTAAGGGAAGAAGCAGTAGAGTTTGATTAAATTTGTTCTTTCATGTTTAAATATTTTTAATACAAAATATCCTGAAGGATTTCTTCTAGCAGAGTGAAATACGGAGCAACTGCAACATTAAACAGTCAGCCATGATCCAACACATTGCCATTGCTCATTTAACTGGGAATCATATTTTTCTTGTCCATGTGGGTATTTTGAGCAGCCTCTGGTACCATGGATTGTTTTTTTTACAAATGCAATATTTGCATGGATTAACTGGAGGAGGATTTCATTCTTTAGGGATTTTTGTTCATTTATTTATTTATTTTAGTAATCTATATCATGTTGAGGAAGCTTAATATTGCTTTCAATGTATTTAAAATACTGCTTGTAGACTTTGCTTGAGGAAATGTTTTTAAAAACATATAAACAGCATTGCACAAGCTGTAACCGTTTTCAGTGCAAAAACATGCTATCAGATGCTGCCAATGTCATGTGACATTTCCGGTGTCCCTTTGAAGAATTTTTTTCTTCAAGAATTTTTTTCTCACCTATATTGTACTCTTAGTTTAAGTTTTCCATCTGTGAACAAACAAAAAGACCATATATTAAACAATATGTGTTAAACAGAGAGTGCTTAAACAGACAGCATAATTTACTGTCAGTAATCCCACATGGAGAGAGGGAATCATTTGGAAACGATCAGATTGTTTAAATAGTGAATTAAGCGATACATTTTGAATCAATAATTCATCTATGAAAATCATTTAAGCACAAAAACAACAGAATTTATTTTGCCGGCTAGTTCTGTAATTGTCTTAAATGAGTTATGTAAATTTCCTGATTTGTACAGTGAGGACAGAGGTCTCCTCGGATTAGGTTGGATATAATTATGCAGTGTGTGTGTTTAGAAAATTGAAGATATCACAAAGCTGTCAGCATTTAAAATATGAGAAAAATACCACAAAATAATTGTTGCTCAGATACTTTGGGAGCAGAGGGGCAGTTCTGATACAAATTGAGGCCACAAGATGAGAGACGGCATGCTGAAAAGCTCTCTAATCCAGTCATATTTTGGGTGACTTTCTAAGATAAATACTTTGGCATTGTCTTGATGAGAGAGCCTCGCCTCATTTAAATGTCTTTGGGATCTGGATCAGTCCACATGGTGGGATTCAGACTTGTACACTTGACCATATAATGTGCCATGCTTGTCAAAACCCGCAATGCATTTCTCTCTTCAAAGTATATTTCTTGGCCTGCTCTCGTCACTCACTCCCTCTAACCAATTTGTCATTCTAAGCCTAGCCTCAGTGTTGCCAGCGCCCGGATGATAGCAGTGGGTCTTTCTGATCCAGGCAGTGGCGAGGGAGCAGGCCAAGTGTTACGCGAGCCACCCTGGGACACCGAGCAGGCGCTTTTGCCGGCTGATGCACGCCTCCACGGCCGAGAGGAACTGGCTTTGCAGATGCTTTCAATTCGACACAGAATAGAGCTCATCTACTTTGTGGGGACGTTTGCTTTGTGCTTGTGCACTGCATTTGCGCATGTTTGTGTATTTCCAAAGCAAGTGTGTATTAGCATTCAAATGTGTGCGTCAGACAGATTAAGAGTGTATGCTTGAGTGTTCACTTGCTATATCTGAGTGTGCATGAGGGAGAAGCTGCTTTTAATATAAAGTCGCAGTTACACTGAAATGAGGCTAAGGCTTACTTTTTTGGTTTGCAATTATAGTGTTCACTAAGTTGTGATGACCTACAGTACTACTTCCCTACTAATGTCCTTTAGAGGTCAGCAGTTAGTGTTCTCCTATGGTTTTGTCTGAAGAGCAAGAGGTGCCATGACTGTCACCACTTCATTATTTCTGTTTTGAGCAACAATTAATGCCCTCATTCAAATGCTTGGATGCTGCTTTGCTGTTAGGCTTATCAGCAACTTACCCAATTTAACACTGTTGTGGTTTTCTAGTTGGGTGAGCAGAGCCTTAAGTGTATTCAAATTTTTATTAGTTGCACAGTGTTCTCCGAATGGTCAGGTAGAACGTCTTTTGATAAATCAAAAGGAAGACCATATCATCAAGTTCAATTACTCAAAGTATGAACTTCATGTGAAAAAAAAAAAAAGCATGGTGACCACTCATTTAATTGCATTTTTGACAAAGCTTTTATGATCTAAAACAACCCAACAGTATAAAAAAAATAAATAAATAAAGATGTTTGGAAATAGATCTGAGAGACTGATGCATATCATTTTCTTGCTTGTCCAGCTTCAAACTGGAGGCTCTGTTTTGATGAGCAGTCTACTCCTCTCAAAGCAGAGATGGTAAATATCGACCTCTCAGACCTCTGTATATTTGTCTCACTGCCTTTTTTTTTTTTTTCTCTTTTTTTTAACAGTGATCAAACTACGCATGGCTAATGGCATTTCCACAGGCTTGGATGTATTTATCTTGTCACCCACCATTTTTCACCCAACAATCAGCACTCTGAAAATAGACCTGTTCGTTTGTCTGAGATATGAGACCCTATGATAACGCATTGCAACCCTAGACAACCTTTCTTGTTATACATTGACACTCATCTCACAAGGCAACATCAGCTTTTTTATCTATCTGAACACAATTCTGCATTTGATTGGGAATAAATCTAGAAGGCTTCAATCAGTTTCCTTTGTGCGGGCACAGTTTATGCGTGTGTGACTGCTCCTTCATTCCTGATGGCAGGAACATGGGCGATTAAGGCCAGAGTCCAATCAAACCAGCTGTGTACCATTCCCCCCATGGCCCAGGCTGTGCCAGGCATGTGTTCCACACTCATAGCAGGCAGTGAGTACTCGACCAAACCCCCAGTTGCGGGAGTTAGGGCCACACATGAACCAGGACATGCAGACAGATTGGGGGTTTAGCTATGCAAACATTTATCAGAGACAGAGCTGCTATGCAAGCAGAAATAATCTCATTGGTTGCAATAAACCTCAGTGGAGAGTCTGTCAAGCAGCAGTATGGCTGCTGAACCCTTTTGGAAAAAGCAGTGCTAAAACAGGAGGTAACAAATATGTTGAATCCAAGCTCTTCATGAGTGAAAGGGATGTTATTTAACTATGGTAGTTATTATTTTGCACCATAATATCTAAAGTATCATGCCAAACTTACCTTGCTTAACTCAAATAACTAGTGGTTAAGTTTCTGTTATGGAGCTTTGACAACACATAATTATGTTACAACTTAAAAAATCTCTGTACGTTATTTACTTGAAGTCTAAAAAATACCGTTATTTAAGCTTTATTGAAGCTATTAAAGCTTTATTAAATGTAAATTGTAGGCATTTCATTTCTCTAAAAGTATTTTGCTGTTTTTGAACCTTTATTATGAAACTGTCCTGCTTTGCACAAACACACACACACACACACACACACTTTGTTTTAATCAATCACCACATATTCATAACATAGTCAGTGGGGGGTTTTAATCAAAAATCAAACTTTTATTTCTGTTACTTGTGAACACAGATGAAATGTGTGAATGTTGATTTACAAGGATGATGTTTCGATTAGATGTGTTAGTCCAAATCTCCAAGGGAGATACCCCAAAAACATGTGCTTTACTTCCAGCCTGCCCCATCCACACAAACCATTTTCTCTGAATGACACATCAAACCATCAAGAGGCTATCAGATGAAGGTAAATGCAAGGTCTGCTAAACACCTATTAGAGCGATCGATGGTGGAGGCAGAGGTTATGGCCATGGAATGGAGAGGATATTTGTGTCTCCCATTCTGCATTGGCAACATCTCTGGAACAAGCTTTATAGATTTGGACAGAGGGAAGGAGGGGGCGGGGGAGACTTTATCAGCACCAACACAGAGAAACACATTAAGAGATCAGAACCCCAAAGGTCAATTGTGGCTGTAGGCAGCGCTTTGTTATACTGCACTGGAGAAAAGCAACACATGTGAAAACAAGTATGACACCAATTATACCTACAGTTTAGACATACAAAGTCCTAACAGTCATTAAAAATAGTTAAATGACTTGAAACTCTTCACTTCAAGGTGCAACACATATGTATGTATATATGGCCACAAAGGATGAAGCTCTTAGTGAATGCCACAGATGATGTCATCTGGAGGAAACAAAAATGGAGGAACCATCATGGAAGGCATGCCCCTGTATAGGAGTCTTACCAACTTCTATACCAAGTCCTACCAATAGCTAGAGAGGGCTGGACTGAGACCAGAGGCACTAATTATGGCAACATAGGAGCAAGCCTTGACTACCAGGACAATCGAGGCTCAGATCTATTACGGCAAGCAGGTCCCTGGGTGGATACTCTGCAAAGAGTCCCCTGAAACAATCCACCATCTCACAGAAGGGTGCGAGATACTGACAAAAAATGCATAGAATGCCTTCACAAAGGAGCCAGCACAGTCTACAGAAACATCTATAGACTTGAGACCCCTACGTCGCAATGAGAAGCATATTACAAGGTAATGGATAATTAACAGGCTAAGATCCCGCGGAACTTCCAGATATATACTGACTAAATGGTGGTGACCAACCAACAGGACCTGGTGATCATGGATTAGCACCAGAGGAAAGCCGTAGTGATCGATGTAGCCATCCCAGACATGGAAATATCAAGAAAAAGAAACATGAGAAACTGGAGAAATACCAGGGACTTCAGGAAGATCTAGAGAAGGTCTGGAAGGTCAAGGCAAAAGATGTACCTGTAGTATTTGGAGCATTGGGGGCGGTCTCTCCCACACTGGGAAAATGGCTCCAACAGATACCTAGAGAAACACCAGACATCGCCACCCAGAAGAGTGCAGGCCTAGGATAGCCTGTAGGACCGTCAAGCTCCCAGGACTCTGGTAAAGGGCCCGAGCTTGAGATGAACAGCCACCCACCTTACACAGAGGATATGGGTGTCAGAAATTAAATATATGTGAGTGGGTGTTGATGCTTGTGTGTGTGTGTGTGTGTGTGTGTGTGTGTAAACGTGGGTTTTTTTGTAATAGATGTGATTTACTTGTTTTGCTGGGCAACTCCACTCACTGGGACAAATTGACACAAATCCTTAATCCCTCACAAGATAATAACAATAATATAATCCTTATTCCCAGATGGAACCATTTTGGGAAAGAAAATAGTTTTTGGTCCCACTGAGGTTCTGTTCAAGAAGAAAAGCAATAGGAAGTAATTTATAATACACAGTAATTAAAATAACACACGTGTCCAATCATACGCACCATGCTAATCCATTCAGATACAGATGTAAAAGCTACAGTGAACAAAGTTTGGACTTTTTTATATCTATTTAGTGTCTCTATACAACATTGCACACTAACTTCTTCCTTAGGGTAATGCCTTGTTCATTTTTTTTTTTTTTTTTTTTTTTTTACAAAAGTACAAACTAAAAATGTAAGAACATTGTTGCGAGGGCTAAAAAGAAAATATGACTGTAACAGCTGCTGCAGTGCTATCGCAAAACAAATGCAGCACAGATGAAAGATGATGGCTGCTTCTTTTTTTTTTTTTATTATTTATGGACTTCATAAGACTCATAGAACACAAACAAATGCATTCACCGAAAAATACAACCGCAAATGCAAAATGAGGGCAAATATGAGGTATTCTAAAGCAGAAAGGAACAAATTTGAGATGTAAATGATATAGTTTGTGGTTAAGAAATCTATCCATGACTGCAGGTAAAAGTGGTGAATAATTGTAAGTATCTTTAACATTAATGTTGGCCATTTCGTTGTCAGGACATGTGCCTGAAGAGAATATAAATTTTGTAGTAATTTTTCAGGCTAAATAAATCCATAAAAGTCCACAAGGAAAAAAAAGTGTTTTTTCTTATACATGTTTTTTTTTTTTTTTGTCATTCAGCCTCATTTTTTTCTTTTCTTAAACAAAAAAAAACAAAAAAACCAAAGAAATAAAGAAAAACAGTCTCTCAAAATCCAATACAGTTTCTCCCAGTATGAGGGAGCTTCAAAGCCCTGCTCCATGGCCATGCCGTTGGTCCTCTCACCCTCCTCCCGGTTGTTTGAGAGAAAGAAAGCGCAGCAGCACAGTTAAACACACAGATCCACCCCAGCACGAACAGAGGGGACTTCTATTTAGCAAAAGACTTTCCCTTTTTCCTTTGCTCTGAATCTCTCGATTCACCACTTATTCTTCCTTTCAACCTCCCCCCTCCCCTATGATCTCATTAACTACCCTTCTCTCTTTCCATCCGTGCTTCTTTCTCCCATCTTCTTTAGCTTTTGTTCATCTCTCACACTCACTTCATCTGTCAGTTCCCTCACTCTCTCCATCCCTCCACAATCATTTACCTTCTCCCAGCCCCAGCTACATGAGCTGTCCTCACTCTTCAGCCAGCACTCCATCCCGGTGTCCTGTGCCTCCTCTCTATTTTCGCTGCAACTCAATCCCCATAGCCGCCTCTGCCTTACACCTCGCTCCAGATGTAGAGTGATTGATGCCAAGCTCAGCCTCTGGGCCATCCCTCCTACCGCACACGTAGGGACATCACGCTGAACCCAAAGGGGGATGCCATTACCTCAGAAAGGGAGTTGAAGTGGAGAGTGGCTGTAGAAGGTTTGGAGAACAAGCCATGCCCACCCATGTCTAAGAGAAGGCTGGCTTTGGGGGCCCCTTGGTGAGGAGCATGAATTGGTACACTGGAGTGCTCATTATGGCTCTGTAGGGACTGTCCTACAGGGCATCTACTGTGTGGCTGTGGAGCTCATTACGCCAGCCAGCCACAGAGCTGAAGGCATCCAGAAGCAGCAGGGCTTGTTGCAGAGATAAAAAAAGGGGAGGGATACCAAGATTATCCTTAATCAGAGGCACCTGTGGACCGCCGGTGCCTCCTTCCTCATTGCCTTCTGCAAAGACCCTATACCCTTCCTGATGTGCGCAAACACATTTTCTTGCTGCTGTAATTATTGCAATTGCTTCACACGACTTTCATTCCTGAGCACAGAGTTACTTGGTATGCCTGCTAATGAGAAACCCAAGCCATGTACCAGAGGTGTTATTTATTTATTTAATTATTTATTCAACACAGTATGTGTAATGTCAGTTATTTAAATTAGTATGATTTTAGCACACCATGCTTTGCAAAGCTCTCCCTACTGCGGGTTATTGGCATTCGACTCACCGCACACCTCATGATGGTGGAAAGCAAGTTAATTAAGTTTTCATGTGGCATGTGCACCAAAATGAAGCGATCCAATGCAAATCAATTATTATTGAAATCAGGGGTGACGTGCATTGGAATGTTGCTCTTGCAAAGTGAAAAAAGTAAAGCTCAAATGGTTCAGCTAGTAAATAAAACATAATGGATAAACAAATCTGAGAATGGATTAAATGGGTCCAGTTCAATGCAGCCCATATGCAGCAGATCTAGCTACATTCAGCCAGTTCATCATGTTTTCTCCACCTGTAACCTGATGCAAAACAAGCACTGCACAGTGAACAATAAAACTTCCTTCTTGCCTATTTGCATAGGAAGCGTTGCTGCCAGTTGTTTGGGAAAATGTCTATTTCTAAAGATGACACAACAAACAAATGCTTACTTTGATGCAAGCTGGAAGGGGCTAGCTAAAGTCTTTTTCAAGTGCTGCAAAGATGTACAGTTGGGATTAATAAAAACAAGAACAATGTGATGTGCATGACTGAATCACTTTTGTAATTCTCTCCTTCCTTGCGCACCTCCCTTCAGGTGCTCAGATGTTCTTTGAAACCAACTGTCAAGCTGTTCTCTGTGCAGGCAGCATACAAAGAGTTCATCCAAAACCTGCACTTGAGTTTTTGATGCGCTTGAATGAATATGTGGCACGGCTCACGCTGTTTGTGATATGTTTTGAGACAACATGCATCACCCTATATCATTGCTGTTCTCATGCTAATTAAAACCAGAACAAAATAAAAGCATAATTCTGGTCTGGTGCCACAGAAATACTGTTATATGTAAGCTGTATACCACAGCCGTGCTGCAGTGAAATGCCAAGCTTGATGCTGGAATTCTTACTTGCAGCTCCAGTTAGATAATCTAATGCCACTTAATGTGTATTAAGAGTCATAAAACCCCCAAAAAAGCACACATATTAAACTCCTTAGAAGCAAAAACTCTTCACCCACATTTGTCTATCTTGTCACACGGCAAATTCTGCCTCAGTTAAATTAATACGCCCACTTAAATATAAAACGGTTTGCTGAGTATGGTTACGGTCTGCACAGACATTTCTAGCTATTTTTCCTTTTCAACCTTTTTCTTTCCTTTTTTTCGTCCTTCATATTTTGGTTGAAATATTGAACCTGCATTAGGCATTAGTACCAAAAGAATATATTTATTAAAATTATCCTATCTTGTGTTAATAAAAAATATTTTGCTTTATTCAACTTCTAAATGTAAACAATACAAAGACTAAGACTACAGTCTTTGGTGAAATTATCACAGGAACCAGCTATGTGACAAAAGAGAACATTTATTGTCACATAAATATCTAAAGAGCTCTGTCACTAATCATGGAATGTGGCCTCATTATATCAGCTTGATGAGCTGCCTCACCTGACAGCAATATGACACGAACAACAAAAACAAAAGATTTGTGTTGAGAGGCTGATGAGCTCGTTCCCTTGGTGCCCAGTAAGAAGACTTACTTCATGGGCTACACAGTGGCTGCACCATGGGGGGAAAATGTAGTTCAAAGAAGTTGTCATCTCACAAAGTGGAATAAAGTGGTGAGACATTCACAAAACACCCAGCTTTATTTGTGTTTTATCTCTGACTTTAGTTGATGTAATGGAACTGCCACACATTTTGTTTTGCCTGCAGTGTAAAGGCAAAAGGTGAAACAAAGAAACAACAAGCAGGAAATAGAAAAAAAAGGCATTTTCAAGGTAGACTGATGTATTTTCAATCTCTGTCATGGTCACAAATCAAAACTCCCTTATGTTTTACAAAGCATGCTGCCCCCATTGAGCGCTTTTGTTTCTACTCCAGTATTCTGTTTGTAGTTATGCATCTCTCACAACTAAATTCTAACACTTTATGACAGAGATACTGAAACTAATTTGTCATGAAATTCCTGCTGCTTACAAGATGATGGATTACATTCATCCGTGGAAGGCCTCTAATCGAATTTAGAGGTGCACTCATCAAACTCCTCAGAGGAGGTATGCTGATCTAGGATCACTAAATATGTCTTTATTTTTTTTCCATCTTTGACTTGATCTAAAGCTAAAACTGATGTTGGTGCAGCATGGGCACTTTGGAAATAATAGTCAGATCTTATTTGTGATGTGATAAAAGAGAAAACAGAGGCAAAAAAGTCTTGAAAAACTATGAGAAGCATTCTGAATTTTGCAGTATAGGGAGATAGCAATAGAAAAACATAAGAACTCAAGTCGCATGGAAACAAGCTAAATGTAAGCTAGTTAACTACACAACTGTAGCTAGCTAGCTAGCTAGCTAGCTAGCTAGATAGATAGATAGATAGATAGATAGATAGATAGACAGATAGATAGATAGATAGATAGATAGATAGATAGATAGATAGATAGATAGATAGATAGATAGATAGATAGACAGACAGATAGATAGATAGATAGATAGATAGATAGATAGATAGATAGATAGATAGATAGATAGATAGATAGATAGATAGATAGATAGATAGATAGAAAAGCAGTAACAAGACTGCAATCTGCTGTTCAGTTTCAGCCGAAATCTGCTATTAGGACAGTTTTTGCTCCCATTCTCCCTGCCCACACATAATGACACACTTGAGTTGTTAGGCCTGCCGTTTCAATAGAGCAGACCACAGTCCTCGCATCGAATGACATGGGAATGTTAACACTGCTCTAGTGTATTTCTTTTCTTCATACTGCCAGTACATTTGTTTTCATTAGATGGGATTGGTCAGCAGTCGAGACCCTCATGTCCTGTAATGGAGCATACGATTGCAGGCCCATTATAGACTCTCAGTGATGAATAAGTGATATATCCAGAAATATCACTTGTGTGATGGATCTTAAACATTCTAGGTTCTTGTATCTCTGCACAGCTGTTACTGCCACCCAGCAAATATCTGGGTAAACATCCATTTTTAACCAAGATGTAATTCATGAATATTACTTACTGGGTGTTACTGCAGCAAAAGCAATCCATCTGGTGTATGTGGTGGACTTAATATACACAGCAAATATTAAGACTTTGAACAACCAGGCAAAGAACCTAAAGCAATCACAGCTAATGTAAAGCTGTAATGAAAACAAACTATACACAGAGGTGCAACACTGAGCATTAATGAAATTACAGAGCTGGAACTCAGTGGACTCCTGTCTGTATTGTGCAATGAAACAGAACAGGACAGGAAAGCAACTGAGGCATGCAAGTCACAGTCACAATTACTATTTCATTAAGGAGCTGCTACCATTGGCAGGCCTTCTCTGGCATTGTTGTGGGGAGGCTGGCATGACACCGGAAGAAAGGGGGGTGGGATAAGGGCTTGGGGTGCTGAAGCGGGGAACTGAAGAGGAGGGGGGGGGGGGGGGGGGGGGGGGGGGGGCTGTGAGTGGGAGGAAACATGTTGTAATTTGGGTCATCTCCCAGTCGGCATGGGGTCGGGTGACAGAGCCCCTGCACCTAATCTGAAAACACATATGCTGTAGTGGCTATCCACCTGAATTAATTGCCCTAATTTTTCTTCCGATACAGAAGAAAGGACAAGTCAGAGAGAAGAAAACAAAAATATGGCATATTAGTTAAATGAAATGCCTTGCCTTACCTTAGCATCCATTTAGAGGTAAACTACTCATCAAGAGGACGGGATAAACCTTAATAGCGTTAAAAGTGGGGATATGTACATGCTGTGAATGGTATAGTGTGGGTGTTGAGGGATGGGGAACACATCTTTGTTACCACGTTCGAAGCACCCAGTTGCTACGAATCAATGCTTCCATGGAGACACAGTCAACGGAGCTAAACAAAGCTGATACATGTGTCATGGCAACTTTTCACACCGCCAAAGGCCAGCATACAGTATCTAAACAATAACAAAAAGAATCTCTGATAACAAGGAGAGTAACGGGTGAAAAATGCAGCAGTGTTGCTTTGTCAACATGAAGTTTTGCTGCTGAAATATGGTTTGACTGACATGGGAAAAAATCTCTTCTGTCACGAACCAAATGAAAGAAATGGAGCAGATATTACAAATACCTGGGGCTGTTTGACACAGAGAGGACAAATGAACATTATATGTCAAAACAATTCAAACATCATATATTATTTTAGAAAAAAGAATTAAAATTAAAAGCAATTCAAATTAAAAAAGGGTTATCAGGTTGCACAAATAGCTGAAATTATTGTTTATTTTTAAAATGTCATTAATAAGCTGAACCACTTCAACAACAAAAAAAAAAAAAAAAAAGGTGACTGATGGCAGTTAATTTTTTGCAGGTGTTATACAGCACTTTATTCATCTCACTTTATGTGTAACTGGTTATGTTAATAGGATTTCAACTCAATTTATTCAAGTGCTGATCAATGGCATGCAATCTCGGCACTTCATGCATTATGTATTTTAATGGAACTCACTTGCTTTATGGCTGAATGGCTAAAGGTTAACAGTCCCAATAGGTGGGACTCCCTGAAGACTAATCTGAACTTCAAACACAGCTTTTTTTCCCCCACTCCACAAGGGAAAAGCGCACAACAACAGACAAAAGTTGTTTTTATCACCACTTCTTATGGCTCATTGAGAAAGTGGAGCGATTTATTAGCCCACATCCTAAGCTCACATTAATGTGAATATAAATGCCTATAGACATTTAACTCTCTGTAGGAAGTGAGACAGAAAAAAGGGAGGAGTTAGAGGTTAGGGAATTAGTAAGGATACTGGTACAAGGGAGGGGCAGGGGAAAAGAGAGAGGTTGGGGAATGATCAGAGGAATGTGTAGGTGGGGTAGAAGCGGAAAAGGGGAAAATGGGCGTAGTTTGATAACAACTCAGACCATCAGACATAAATATGTCACAGTTTCTATAATTATCTCTGTGAATTGGCATTTTCATGTTGAAGATAAGTAATTTTAGCAGCAAAATATTATTCACTTGAATTCTCTTCAGTTTCATATGGAAAACATCCAGGAATCTCTGAGGGCCCTTGTCTCTCTCCGCTGCCACTCCCTGCACAATAAAGCTGGCATGCTATTCCCAAGATGAGAGTCCCTGCAGAATAAGAACTGTGAGGTAAAAAAAAAAAAAAAAACCCTCCAGTCCCTTCTAAATCTAGAAGCAGAAGACACAATGTGCTGGAGACATATCCTATGAGGGTCACTTGGCAGTTTTCACCTTATTGTCTTCTCAGTCATCTAGATTTGCCTGTGGGCTTGTTGGAAAATGATGCTGAGCTGCCTGTGAGATGACTTTGTTTTTTTGTTTTTTTTTAACTCTTATGGTAAGTGTACATTCTACAGAACAAGTTTTGCCACCCTGCCAAAAAGCTTTCCATGACACACATTATGCATAAAAAATGTTAGTCGTCTAATGGACTGTTGAGAGGATGTAAAGATTTGATCAGTGCTTATTTAGAAGCAATCAAATGATGAAAGACCAAAACTGCAATGTGGCTTTTTTTTTCAGGGCTTAAATGGACATGTACTGCAGCAAGCCTCGCAGCTGGTCTGCTTGAATATGGATCGCACTGCTGGGACGTTTTACTCTATGGTTACGTAAACAAGCACAGATTCATGAATCAATTCAGAAAGTTAATGAGAACAAGTTGGACTTACGCAATCAAAATTTGGCTGCATTTGCTGCCATTATCATTCAGTCATTGTTTCAGTTTCATATGGATAAAAGTGGATTAATGGTAAGATCTATGATTGCTTGGGGAATAAGGGTATTTGGTGAAGCAAGTACAGGCTTAAAGCTGTCAGAAAATCACTTAGTCGACAAAAGATTCCAGTCAGAAACACGGCGCATGAGCTGTAAAGAAGCACTTGACTTCAACACGGCCTGAGCAGGGCCAGCCATTTTAACTGGCGCCATCAGTCTCCTCCAGGTAATGCAATTAGATGCCACTAATATCTTGGGATGCTCTTCAAACTGCAAATGCACTTTTGCTAAATAGCACAGGCTGTAATAACTAGTGACAGCACTCAAGGAGCCAGATTTTTTTTTTTTTTTTTTTTTTTTTTCAAAAAATGCTTTTGCATATGATTGGTTGAAGTAATTGCACGTACAGAATGCTGCAGCTGATTGAAATCATAAACTGAAGACAGACAGATGTTATCCAAATCTATGCTTGCTTGTTTGTCTTGTTGCTAGGTAACATGCCTCATCTTGGGATGAAAGGTGCATGGTAAGTTTGTGAAATGGGCTGTGGATTTACACTTATTTCTTTTTTTTGGGGGGGGTGGGGGTTCTTTGAAGACAAGACTTCAAAAATCTACTCATTACTTCAAGCTATCTAGTAGGTTCAATAAAAGTATTAATAAATAAAACTGTGTTTAAGCTAAAATCAGGTACCTTGGGACTTTCTTTAGATGGTTTTTTACATTTAAAAAAAAAAAAAAAAAGAAATTATTCAGACCTGTAAAGTAAATCTTAACGCTTACAGAATGAGAATGTGTGCCATCATTCACATTAAGAACCATCTACTGTGTGATAGAAACTGTGGGGCTGCAAGATCCTTACTGGCATCCCTCTTGCTACAGTTTGTAATGTGGGAATCAATACAGAAGTACTGATACCTCAGATACCTGCTCTTTTTGTTCTAGAATTAAGTTTCGGGGTAAATATTTAGTTTGTCAGCAGCTGTGGAGCACAGTGGAACATAACATCAGATAAACTGATGATAATGTCAATCATTCTCATTTATTTAGACGGACTAATGGTTAACTCCATATTTTAATATGCGGATGTTGACAAACATACAGATATTGTGGGATTTATATTTATGTATTTTACTTGTTATTTCACTTTAAGGCTTTAAATTTTCAATAAAAATATCAATTTCACTTTTCCCCTCAGTGTAGGCTGCATTAACAGTTATTTTATAAGCATATTAGGTTTTTGTACTAAATATCAGTATCGGGTTGACATTGTCGATAATAGCTTGAATTTTACTTAGTATAAAGCACGTCACTAGTTATGATATCTTGGATCAGTTAACACATACACACACACAAAAAGAAAAGAAAAACTGTTAACACACACACAAATACACAAATGTACATTGACTTAAAGTGCATTAAGAAAATGCCACGGGGCTACAGACATTAGTAATCAAAAGTTCACTGAATCACTGTAATCTTAGTCTGAATCTCTTCACTTGACGGATTAACTGGAAAATCAAATAGCACAATGCAATATAACTAAGTAGGGCTGATCAGGAGTTGAGATAGTAACTATGTATCCAGAGGAACAGAGATAGAAAGACAGAAAGGAAGGGAATGGGATCTGCTTCTTGCTCTTACTGTTCCCCTCAAGGCAGCGCCAGGATAAATCTTCCAAGGGATTATCCCAGCTACACAATGTTCTCTGTTCTGCCCATTGTATGCCTCTTTAAACACAACCGATAAATTAGTTATTTATATTGTGAATGGATCAAAGTCATACACTGGATTTTCTTTTGATTTGTCTGGTTGGGGAAGCTTTACAAATAATCGGCTGTGTGTGTGTGTGTGTGTGTGTAGTGTGTGTGTACTTCCTGTGCCAGATTCTATTGCGCAGACATTTATGAAATAAGATTAAAAACTAGAGACCGGGAAATATTAGCAAGCCAAAACTTTGGTTTCTGTTCTTTTAAACCAAAGGGTACACTTCAGATATAGTTACCAAGCACAGAAATGTCATCTGGTTCCAATCTAAGGAAAGAGCAGTGAGCCAGCAGTAGTTAGACAATAGGCATATGTTCTGCTACCCTAATTTCACTAAGCCTGTCAGCTCAATAGGGGCTGAAATCACTCTTCAATGACTTACACATGGGATCATATATCTCTGTGGGATCCCTTCTGAATTTAATTTAAGTTGAACTAATAGCTTTATTTATTTGCAATTACAGTATAAATATATATCCTCCTTTGAAAGAGTATCATCCTCTCCACCTTTCACTGGCAGCTCACTCTTCAATAGTTCATGAATTTTAATTCATCTTGGTCTTTAGGCCAATCCCCCAGTTGTATGAGGTGACAGGGGGTTCTAGTCAAATTGAATTATCCTTTGTGTGTTTAACTGCGCTCGTCCCCTTCCATCCTAATTTCTCTTTTATCCTTTCCCCCTTCTCCTTATTTTACTCTTCATCTTTTGCCTGATTTTACCCATACTCCAATACATCCTTATTTTCTTAATCAAATGCTTGTGCAGAGCAGTGAGTTGTGTGTTTGAGCTTTCACTCTGGTTGCCCCTAGCACATGTAAATAACTGCAGCACTTGATGTCTGAAAAGAAAAAAAAAAAAAAAGAAAAAAAGTGCTTAAAATCAAATAGATAAGACGCATGGATCTTCACTTTTCTGGGGAGCGTGTGTCTTGACATGCACTGCCTATTTATGATTTTCTTTAAAGTTGTCAAGGACAGTTAGTTTTGGAGGCATTATAAAGTTGAATGTTGAAGGCGCATTTATTTATTTATTTCAATTTCAGTAACACAAAGTTCTTTCTTTCTTTCCTTTTCTGAACCTAATAGAGGCGTAACATATATCATCATAACTTTCTCTGTATGTGCCCGCCCTGTTATCACTCAGCCCCATTTTTGTGGTTCTGCTTTCTGGAAAAAAGCCTCCAGAGCGCTCATTCATGCATACACAAGTAGTCATAGTTATATTCTGAAACTTGAAGAAAATAATGCTACAGAGGGAAAATCTCACCTGTCAGGAAGTTGGTTGCTCAGTGCATTTGAAGTGACCCACATTACACCAAGTCCATCACATGACCTCTGAGGTGTTATCTCCAAAAGGCAAAATGGCAGCATTACTGCCCCCTCCTACCTGCCAAGATGCCTGAAAATATCTGACTTTGCAAAGATTCAGTCTTGCTGCATCTGCAACATCACATTTCCAAGGTCATATATCGTGCTGTGAATAAGAGTGGTAATAGTGTAACGATAAATTATAAGAACCTTTTACAATAACAACACAGCTCAACATAGAATAAATTCATGCAGCAGCCCTGAGTGGTAAAAATAAGATAGCCACCTTGGCCAGCATCAGCAAACTCCAATTTAGGAAGAAAACCACAAACAAAAATAATTCAAGTTGGTACAAGCTGGGGTTAAATGTGCAATGGCAATAGGATTAACATTTACGCTGTCTGCAAGGTTGAAGGGTTAGGGTATGTCCTGTGATCCCTCTTACGAACCTGTTCTTAACTTCTACTGTGTCCTTGTCTGACCTGGATCATCAACTGTAAACTCATTAGAAAGAGAACACCAGATGACAAATACCCCAGGATCATGCTGAGCATTCATCTGCCACATTTGTCTGAGTGACAAAGCATTTCCTGCTGGTATAAAGGGTCATCTTACAGGGTTACTTTGCATGTTGCCAATGGGTGAGCTCAGAAGCATGTCCCTTGAGCTTATTGATTAGTTCTCTCATCCATTAGTCTAAAAGAAAAAAAAAAGAAAAGGAAAATATACCATTAACACACACATTAATCTTTTGATTCCCAAGGGAACTTGATTGACATTGTCTGGAGGGACTGACTGGTCTCCACTTCTCTGTATGTTTACGTTCTGAGACAAGCAGCCGTACACTGACAAGTGGAAAGAACTCCATAACTTAACCAGAGAGACTGGACACCCCTGGCAATCCCTTTGTTGTGTCTAAAAATAGTGGGTCCCAATAGTCTCTTGGAAAAAAGAAAAAAAAAAAAAAAAGCGGAGGCGCACTTCATTATTTCATTATATCCCCCTACTCTGATTTACATACACACCAGAGGAAGAGTAATTTTTATCTGAGCGTCATGGCTGCAGAGGGAAGCTGTGCACTGATCCCCAGCTGAGAAGCACGCGCACAAAAACAAGCCTGAGATCCACTCAGTGCATCCTATCCTCCAGAGGCAGACATGATCTCATGTTATCCCTGTTTCCCCTCAAGCATTAAGATATGTATGCATCATGTCAGTGAGATTTTGACTGCAAAATTCAGCCTTTCCAGTCAATGTGATAAATAATGCATCAAGGAGCTGAATAGAATTTAATTTGAGACAAATTCAGGATTCAGTGTTGCATCATTTTTCCATGCACTCATCTTCATACACTTGCTGTTTTATTTATTTTTTTTTTCTACATGGATACAAATTTGAAAAGACTTTCATATTCTCTTAGATGTATGCTGTTCAGTGTTTCATGATTTTATTTGTATTTTGCCTTTAATTATGTATTGATTTTATTTGTGTGCAGCACTTTGTTTCAGGTGTGGCTGTTTGAAATAGTATGGTATTATACTGTGTGGTATTGTATGGTATGGTACGTTATAGTATGGTATGGTATGGTATAATATGGTTTATATTATATAGCAGTGACTCACTGATATTGACCTGCATTGTGTACTTCAGTGATCCATGCCTTTGAACTATTTGTGACCTCAGTGACTCTTTCTGCATGCAGTCAGCATTCCTGAGCTAATACATACTGTACATAGCAATATTGGACACATGAGTAGCAGCATACTGCGCACCATTCATTGATTACACTCAATATCATATTCTTGTCCAAACAAAAAAGACAACTGGAGTGTCCCTTAATGTAAAGTGCTCTGAAACTTTAGAACAGCTGAAGTGAAATGAAAATTCCAGCAGTACCTATACTGTGATGAGATTAACTGGAAAAGAGTAAAAACCTGCAAAGAAAGCAACTTTTGAAGTTGAACTATAATTGGATTCTAAGAGTCCAAAGACCCTATGTCATGTAAGGAGGCAACAGCATGTTTTCTTGTGCACCAGGACAATAAAGCATGAAAATAAGGGCTTAGCTTCATGAGTATTTGGGTGTATTTAATCATCTTGACACTTTAACTAAACATGTTTTAAATGGTCAGTGTTTGCATTGAGAAGGATTCTTACAAAAGACTCCCAAAGGAATTTGCCGACATCCGCTGATGTGAGCCACTGGAGAGGTGGTGGGAGGGGTGTCACTGGGGTTAGGCGGAGGGGGCGGGTCAAACAAATGTGGTGTGTCTGGGTGACCTTAATCACTTCCAGGTTCATCCAGACTCGGATTTCACTTGTGTGCCTTATTTCAGGTCACTGCCTCAAAGTCAAAGTAGGGCACAGTCATTATCTGAGGGAGCATAACGCAATCATCCACACAATACAATAAGGTCGGCACAATTCACTGAAGTCATTGAAGTGTTGTCCGTTACCTCTGAGTTTGAACATATGTGTGCTTCGTCCAGAAGCTCCAGTCTTTATATGGGAATCACAGGTAATATAATGCATCTGCAATTCTCGTGGCTATTTCTGAATTCTTTTGCAGGAAATATGATGAAATCCCAAATGCAGTGAATTTGAAAAAAGAAGAGAATATTGTAAACTTCAATAGGTCACAGAAATCTACAAAAGTATTCAGTAGAGGTGGAGACTTTGAACCAAACAGATGAAAAAGTTGCTATTTTTTCACTGATGAAAAGCTGTTTATGAATACAGAATAGCAAATATGGAAAGAAACCACCCATCCAATCCTGTGCTCATTTGTGTTCATTTGCTACCATTTAAAAAAGTAAAGTCTCTCACCAGAAGTGCATGAAGCGCATATGTTGTATATAAAACCACATTCAAAACCACAATCTCACTATTTAAGAAACCCAGATTACTGCTGCTAAAAAGCATCTGAAAGACGCATTAGTATGGATGACGGATCTTGGGAATAAGTTGCTGCTCTTTTTGAAGGCTGCGTGCACATAAATTCTTTATGGCCATTGGTGAATATCACACGCATTATTTACACAGACTTTTCAAAATATCCTTGATTCTATTATCCTTTCATGTTTCAAGTTCAAGCCAACTTTCCACTTTATTGTGGAATGTGTTGCCTGGTAATGTGGCTGGATTTCAGACAGCCACCTGCTGCATATTAAAGCAAAGTGTTATCTGAGCAGAGGTATTTAAGAAAGTCGAGCTGGGTCTGAAGAAGAAAAAGTTTTTAAGTCAAAACAAGAGATGTTTTCTGTACAAGTACACTCACAGAAGGAGCAATGTCCTGACATTGGTTGAAATAATTCAAGCCATTACACAGAGATGCAATATGCGTGTCACTACTGAATGCCATCTAATTTTCTCTGTTAATGGCTCTGTACATCCCTCCTTGATGGCAGCAGTTTTTAACCATATGACATGGAGTGCATTTTTATTATAAGGGAGCACTTAAGTAGCAATAAAATAATAGAATGGAATGAGTACATCGATCATTGCAGGCATATAAAGAATCTGGGAAAACAGTTGCAACTACAACAGTCAGTGTTTGTGCATCTGCACTGAAAATGTTTTCCCCAAAAGCATTCCAAACAAATACTCATGTAAAGGCTTTTTTTTTTTCCCCCATTGGACAGCAGGAAAGAAAATCTTCATGTCATCGTGTTTGTTTGGATTAACTTTGCTCTGTGTACATGGGGTTATAGCATGATTCATTTGGAGCCACTGCTTGTCTTTTTTTGTGTTTCTACGATAGACTGAACCTGACAGCTATGTGCAATATCCTGTTCACACAACTGCAAAGCCAGAGCAAGATTGGATGACTTGAATGTTTTGGTTAAACAGTTCCTTAGTACGTGCAAATCTTTCCAGCTAGCCCACTTACGCCATGCGCGGCTCTAATTAGTCAATGGTCTGATCTCATTTGTTCAACTGCTTTTGCTGCAGGTGTCCAGTCCAAGCTGAGAAGATTGCCAGAGGCATTAGGTTAGAAAGGCGGGCTTACAAAACCAATATAAACGACTTAATGGCTTATATGCAGTACCGCTTCTGGCTTGCATACGTGGCATCACAGATGTTATGTTGCCAGATATTTTAAGAAATCCTGAAACTGCATCTTATTCTATAGTAAAATATATTTAACAGATCTATATGTCAACATCTCAACAGCTGCTCAACAGTGCAGTTCAGTTTTTTTTTCCCTTACGTCAAGCATGAGATGGGGTCTGTCACATCTGTTGTCAGAAGAGGTCAGCACATATCTTGTTAACTCCTGAAGAGTTACAATTACCCTGCAGTAGATTTCCAGGCTCATAGTGTCTCTGTGTGTTTGATCATAGAGGAAGGAACATCTTCAAGCACAAGTATCATTGGAGATATCACTTGTGGGATATTTCCTTACAACTGGATAAGATATTTCCACTGCACCAGAAGAGCAAATGTTTGAAATGCACTGATTAGCACAGTGTCCAGTTAATTTTAACACAATTTGCAAAGGGACTACTAAGGCACTAAGAACTGACATCAACTTTAAATCTCTGTCTTTGTGCATTCGTGGGGGAATACATTCAGGATGGGGGAAGAAAAAAAGGCAATTGTCTGTAGTCTCCCGATTATCCCCTGCAAAAGCCTATAATCTGGCTGAAAGTACTTAAAGAGTCAAGCAGCAAAATAAACAACATTGATTATCATCCCACTGTTCTTTTTTTTTCCTCCTGAAGAGGACCATACAGAGTGGGAGGAGGTTGGAGGCTAAGGTTGTGCCTTCCCCCGTCAGCGCCATCTGCTTGGGCAAATGTTAAGGCAGGCTAAATACCCCCTGAGTCCTCTGTTCAAACCAGATTATCAGCTATTCTAAGGAGGCGAACGAGCATCTTATCATCTCCCAATCTCTTTTACAAAGGCAAATCAAGAATTCTGTGCAAGGATTACCAGGATTAAAGAGGACACAGACATGGCCCTCCTTGGACAAAGTCTTTAAGTTGTTGCTTCATCTTTAAGTCAGGTTTCCTCATCTTACAAACAAACAAATGGCTGCATATTGTCGTGGCATTGTCACCAACAATGGATATTTCTCTAGGGTTCAAACATTCTTTATTAGGGTTACGAAATTGCATTCATCTTGAAATGAAATTGATTTGCACATTCAGTCGTACAGCTCAGATACACCTGAGAAAAGAGTCTCTCCTTTACATAACTTTGACAGCATCACATATTGTTGAACAATGACCCACAGTGGGATCTGGCTGTGTAAAGTGCATTTTATTTGCTTCAACAGCATGATTGATTGCTGCACCGGTTTGTGACGGTATGCTTAAGAGAATGTCGAATGAGGGAAGAAATTTCAGTGGAAGCAACATCCATGTGTGCATTTCCAGAGTGCAGCTGCACCAGTGACCTAGTAACGAAAATAATAACAGAAAACACAGAAGTAGGGGGGGAAAAAGCGCTTGTTCATTTCAATTTTAACTTATCTTTATGTTGTGTTCATGAAGGATTACATTTAAAAGTACATGGGTAAAACTAAGGTTAAAACCATGTGATTACCTCTAAGAGGAGTGGAATGAAGCAGAAGAAGAGGTGGGGGTGGGGTATCTCCAAAAGAATGCTTTTAATGCTCAGTTATCCCTGCCATAAAAACTGCAGTAATATACACACAATATAAAGATCAAACTCCCACCAAGCCACGCAAACTTCTGAACAATCACATCTCTTAAAATCATTGCATGGCTGTTAATCTGGAAGGCATTTTTAATCCCACACAAGAGGTCATGGTGAGTGTCTCTACTTGGGCTCCTTTCGAGAACACCAAAGTATACGTTGGAGGCACGCTGGCAAACCATGATCTTTGCAAAACTCTCAGCAACCACAGTTTTAGATCACACTTTTAACAAGGAACAAACAATTGTACAAGCAATCGATGGTCTTCAGATCCCCGCTCCACAGTCACACCTCATTTAATCAACAGAATTGTTTTCAATGAAAACAATCTCCGGGCTGTACAGCTATACTCAGTGTCTCAGAGAGAACCACTCGGCAGGCTTCCACACTGATTTGATTGTTGCACACACAAAAGGTAGCTAGCCCACCGCAGCTATGGGGAGATGATTGAATTATTCAGTTTGGCAAAGATTTGGCAGCAATTGTGTCGAGTGTTGCCGTGAGTGGAGTGCAACAGAAAAACAGCATCTTCTTGTTTCCTGCACCACTGCACAGCACATGCATAAATAGCTCCTGCTTAGACAGTCAGTATTGCTTCAGGACAACTTCACATCATAACCTGAACATGCTTGCTGCTTGGTAAATTGACTTACACCTCCCCACAGACACCTCTGACATTAAATGCTGCGTATTTTAAGCTTTTATAGTGTTTGCATTAACTGACATAAAGAGAGAGGTGTGGTTTAAAGGGAAGCACAGAAGTGCAAAATACAAACTCCGTGTTAAAGGTAGACTGCGTCGCCACTAAAGAAAACATATATAAGGATTTTAATGTATACAAGCGAGTGGCTGCCAAGATCACATTAATCAAATTTACAAGGTATGACGAAAGAGGTAAACATATCCACATTTTCACGACTGCTGCTTTCAGACAGGTTGAAATATATATATATATATATATATATATATATATATATATATATATATATATATATATATAATAAAATACCCACAGTGGTGCTGACAGTACTGGATGCATTGCTTTTAAAGGATCAGCTGAGGCAGCAGCTGCAGCGATCATTTAGCTAAAACAATCTGTAATCTTGAATTGTCACTCTATACTGTCTGGAGCAGATCTCAGTGGAGAATGTTAGCCACTTGGAAAACCAGTGTAATATGAAGAAATGCCTGTTTGTCTTGGCCATCTCAAGAGCTGCTTTGCAATGTTAGCCACATAAATAGCGGATATGTTATAGTTTTACATTACAGGCAAGGAGCTGATAACAGGGAGGTACTGATTGCACTGATTGCGTCTCAAGGTTGAGGAAAGTCACTGAACTACTTCCGCATGCTTTGTCTGGAATAACAAACTTCTCATGTGCTTTCTGATTAATCTTTAGGTTCATTACTTTTAACTAATGATAAACAGGCCTGCTTGATTACTGTGGTGTGTCAAACAGCTTACATATTGAATTCAAAATGCCTGTAGCTACATTGTAGAAGGGGAAACTGAGAAACCTGAAAAATGGTACCAAAAAAACAAAAAAATACAATTAACGAAGACCATATGGACAGTCTCACCATCACAGCAGAATAAATGGGTGCACATGAGTCTGTGTAAACTCATGTGTGGGTCTGTATATTGTGCAGACGTATCATTGCATTATGTATAATCTAATTCACCATATAACTCGTATCCTGGCCTGTTAGATGAAATTGAATACTGTGTCCTCATAAATCATGTATCAATATGTCAACAAAGAAACTCTAGAAACACTTCCCACATAAACCAACTTAAATAAAATGCCTTTAAAAAAAATGACCACATCCCCCTCCAAAAAATGGAAAAAGCTACTTCAGGAAAATGATGACAAACAATAAAATGATGAAATGGAATAAAAGAAAAATCAAACCACCAACTAGCTTTCATCTTCATGTAGTCATGTCTTTGTTTTCTTTTTTTGTTTTTTTTAAATCATACCATCATGCACAAAAGCTAAGATTCAATGTTGTGTTATGGAGTATTTTATATATTCAAGGCTAAATGGAAAACATTTAATTTCTTAACCGTAAAGTAAATATAAGACAAAAACAAACAAACAAATTACAGTCTAACTAGCTCAAATACACCACACTGTTTAGGATTGCTCCAAGCTCTGTTTTCAAGAAAAGGCAATACTTTTAGCAGGTTTACATTTATCTAATAATAGAAAGCTGACATTTATGCACTCTCTTCTCCAGAATGCTCCTCTTGAGCGTGCACTATTTTCTCAAATCACTAAGGATGTTTTTCCCAAAGGAACTGATTAGCTTCCTCTCAGTTTAAAAATATGAAGAAACTTTGATGAGCAATTAAACATTTTTTTGTTGTCAGCCTTTGTTTTATTCCTTTCAAGTCTGTATTTTTGGATCAGGTCTGCATAAATACAACAGAACACAGTGTTTGAGTGGTAGTTATTGGACCATCTTACATCAATCTCCTTCTGATGTGGAAAACCTCGCAGTTGTGCCCTCCTGTACAGAGGTTTCATTATCAAATAATCATTATCAGCTTTCATGGAAGGGAGACAAAACACTAAGGAGAAAAAGGGCATCCAAAAAAAGATTCTTTTCTGGTTTATATGTTGGCGTACTTCAAAGGATGCATCCTCTCCAAATTTACATAACTTTTTATCTATAATCTGTTCCCAATTAGCGATGTATATCTAACCTTCAGCTCCTAATTTCTTTCTACGGCTTAAGCGGCATATTGTAGCAAAACAGAGACAGGCTGAATGGTTGTTTGAATGGGTTGCACTTACTGCATATGAAACTGCTCTTATCATTGGTGTCCAAACCACCACAGCCCAAACTTATTTCCACAGGTCACAAACAGTTTAAACAAATGCTCCAGCTAACTGGATGTGAGAGGTACATAATAATGAAGCCTCTCTTTGCTTAAATTTGGTCTTACTATTGCTGACAGACAGAGTATGCTGTGCAGAAAAATAAATCAAGCGATATACACTAATACTGGATGCTGAAAACGGAATAAGAAGAGTCATCAAAATATGCAATACAATGCAAAAGACTTTAATAAATTTCAGAAGCGCACACATACATAAACAAAACATTTACAGTTTTCTTCACACTGGCAAATCAAAGTCAATTACAAAGATCATGTAAGGTGCATATTGTACTTCACATTGAATAAAAGTGAGGTTTTCTGTCTCCCTTACAATGACAAAAGCTCTGTCCATCTCGCTCTCATACATATATATATATAGATATATATATATATATAGATATATATATATATCTATATATATATATATATATATATATATATAGATATATATATATATCTATATATATATATATATCTATATATATATACATATAGATATATATATATATATATATAGATATATATATATATCTATATATATATATATATATATATATATATATATATATATATAGATATATATATATATCTATATATATATATCTATATATATATATCTATATATATATATATATATATATATATATATATATATATATATATATATATATATATATATATATAGATATATATATATATATATATATATATATATATATATATATATATATACATACATACATACATATAATTTTTCTTTTCTCCAAAAATCAGGCAAATCTAATTATTACACAGTGCTAGGATGCTATGTATATTTTATACTGTGGCTCCTACGCAGTAGTGAATACACTTGATACCATAATTACATGAACATACCTCCTTAAATAATGACAACCTGCCTCACAGGGAGGCCACACGCATAAAATTAAGAGCTATAAAATAGACATAGTCTGTACAGCCACGACATATTAAGATTGGAACACAATCAAAAAGGCTTCTGGTTCGTGCAGTAATTTGATTTAACTATATGTAGTCTCTAATAAGAGGAGAAACAGCCTCTGGTCCTGTCCATCTGTACATTTCTAAGTGGATACACAGCCTATGTCTATTTTAATAACTCTAATCCAATGGTCATATGTATGTACTGAATGTGCCTATTAGGCCTTGTCTATCAAATAAGTCTTAAGCTTACCAATTAACAGGACTATTGAACAACAATGCTGCTAACCCATCAAGCCATTTACTGGTGTTTATTGTAGAAATGATTGTACTCAGAATATGCCAAGATGATTCTATGGGTGTAGAAAAATGAGAGGAAAAGGATGCTCTCAACAAAAGGACAAAGTAGAATTGTGGACTTCCTGTCAAATGTGAACTTATTGCTGTTTTCAAACAGAATCCTGGATTACCTTTTCATTTTGGTGCTCAGTATTTATATTGGAAAATGTCTGTTTGTTGGTTTAAATAAGTGCACGAAGTCGAGTCATTTTCGCTTAAACCCACCTTCTTATATCAAGCACTGCCTGAGGATTATTGTTATTACTCATTCTTTACCATCTGGACTCATTTTAATGTGAACCTCATGGGTTAAATCACTTCTGACTTAGGGAATAGAAAATGACACACAAAAGGTTAGGCTTAGCGCTCTTCAAATCTGTCCCACATAAACAGCTTTCGATTATGACCCCAGCAGTTAGTCCCTTGTGATTGTGGCTTAGCTCAAAGTATTAAACTTGTCTTTCCTTTTCTTCCAGTGTAATAAGAGCACGGCCATTTCTAGCACAGCTGTAAAAATGCACTGCGAATGTGGTCAGATTGTGGGGCCAAGTGTATTTCTGTTACATTAGCCACACTTGTCACTCAAAATACTATCAGTGGCATCAAAGGTGGAACAAAAAGAGGCAAAGGGTGACACACATGATACACTGTGAGTGGGCTCAACACGAATGTAAGCCTACAGGTTGTAGGCATTGCAGCATAAATACATTATAAATCACTAGTTCCATGGGCAAGCCCAGTCACATGATACAAAAAATAGAAAGTAAGAAAATAAAATGGCCACCAGGCGGTTTTCAAAACAAGGCAAAGAAATGCAGTCAATAAATATAAACACCATCAACTCTGTGATTGATATACATACATACATATAAACATACTTTACAGATCTACTGACTGTATTTGACACCTATTTTACAGATAGGGTGCTGGAGTGGGACACTTTTGGGGAAGATTCTCGGCAAATCATCCTCACTGATACAAGTAAAATGTAGCATAGGACTCAATAAAGCATTTCAGACTTCCAACAGATTCACAGGAGGAGCGTTGTCAAGTTTCAGGCAGCAACATGAAGCATGTCTCCTTTTTCTGAGACGCAGCACCCACCCTTTCCCTTCCCTTATCCAGATTCATTGTATTTACTCAATTGAATGAAGAGGTGGCGTTTGAGGCTGTAGAGACAGTAAAGTACTTGTTTCACCTCTTCAGTTCTTGCCTTCTTTCTTTCCTCCCTCTGCCCTCTCTCCCTCTTTTCTCTCTTTTTCTCTCTTTAGGAAAGGGGAGCTAGAGATTGATTTTAATCCTGTGGGAGCGAGTTGTACCTGTGCCACAGAGTGTGCCATAGTGTGGTGGTTTCAGTGCCATCTCCTGAAATATAGAGAGACAGACAGATATAGGGAGATTGTAGTTACAATATCATTGAGCTCTGAGCAGCCTAAGCTGTAGTCTTATCAGTGTGAGGCTACACTGAACACTGAATACAAAAAAAAAAAAAAAGAAAGAAAAAATATCTGAGAAGAGTGTAGATGAAAGAGGAAAAAAAAAAACATTCTTCAAGGTGCGGCTGGCAATCAAGTCGGTATCATGTCAGGTTTCCTTGAAGAATGCTACACGTGTCACAAGTGCATTTTCCTGTACTTATCAGAGCATGTAGTCTTATCCAATTATCACTCCCAATTTGTCTTTTTGTCTCCCACCACACTAGTGCAACACTCTTACCCCCTCAAAACGAACATTTGGATCAATTTAGGCCCACTCTTTCATTCGGACCCTTGCCAGTGGGTCCTCTGATATGTACAGAATATCACATTTTGCCACTCCTCTGCAAAAATGTACATCTGTGAGTGTTTGAAACACGGAGGATCTGACTGGACAGTGCTGGCATTAGGGGAGACACAGTGATTGCAGATGTAATGGATAAACCAAACAACATATAAAAAATAATGATAGCGAGGTGCAATCAAAACAACACTAACGAGGTTTTGATACCAACATCAAATCTGGTTATAAATCTTAGGCAGTCCTTTTAAATCATGACCTTCATTCCAATTCTTTGTCAACAGACCTTGTCTAAAGACGCACACTTTCACCAACAGAAATACACAATAATGCGGAAAAATCTACTTTTTGCTGACATCATTCACTAAAACTTATAAAATCTGTATTCCAGCATTCATAATGACACATGCAATTCCAACTGAGGCAAATAAGCTGCACTTTTAGCATCGAATCAAAGTGCAATATATAGAATATTATACAACACTAGCAAATCGTGCCCCTGCGTTATTCCACCCGAGGTCAAATTTGTAAAAACGGCAACCCTTCAACAAAGGAATGCATTAACCTCTTTTCTTCTGTCTTTATTCCTGGTGATGTCTGAAATCACTCAAGAAGGATGGTAGTCTTTTTGCTCTGCCCCCTCAAAAGCACATGCTCTCACAGGAGCGCGTCATCACTGGAGGCAGATTGACCTCTAATATCAAGGGGCTAGGGGTTAAAAGAAAATAATGAGATACATACAAAACTCTGAGGAGATGGGAGGGAAAAGTCGGGGGGGCTGGGCTGGCATTTGCAAATACAGTTCTTGCTGTATAATGAAGCCATATGGTGGCACAAATCTGTAGTCTCTGAAGTATTTTTACAAGCTTTACTCTTTATCAGCTACATCTGTAAAGTCCCTGAAAACATTTTGGTGACCTTCAACCATAATTACCTCCTCCTGTTTTCCCTCCCCCATTGTTATTTCATGGGTGGGCTTTTTGTCTGTATTTTATTTTCACTAGCTTCAGGTGCGCGGCAGATCACTACGAAGTCGTGTCTGTCACTTTGATGAAGAAAAAGGAGAAGTCAGCATCCAGGCTGTGATCTCCGGCTTTACGTTTCAGAGTAGCAGACAGTTAAAGAACAAATTCAGCTTTTGTTTTTAGGAACGGCTCCTGAAATATTCACGACAAATTCCAGAGTTCTCACAAAGTCTTTTCAATCCTTCCGATTAAAAAAAAAAAAAAAACAAAAAAAAAACCTTTTGAAGAATTGCTGCCTTCAAGTGTTCTTCTTTAGACTTTGCAAAATGGAGTTCCTTTTACAACAGTTAAATAAAACTGAGGTGAATCACATCAAGAGGTACTGCTGGTGGTCTATGCTACGTGGCTTTTGGACTTTTTCTCAAGGATAGTTTGTGGCATCCCTAATAATCTTTAAGGACAACTTGCTTTTTCCCCACTTTCTTATCAACCTTATTCACAAACCAATTACAGTGATTTTAATCATACTGTATTACGAGTGATTAACCCTTTAGTGCATTTAATTAACCTTTGGAGCCACTGATTCTCATCGGGTGCAGCTTCATGCTATCTTCTTCTCTGACACGGGCTTTAAATAAGCCCACTTTAAACTGGTGGGAAATCTAAAGTCTAAAGTGGGAGGAATCACTTGTCAGTAGCTTAAGGGGACACAAAAATTAGATGTTGTCAGTTTAACATCTCTGGAGTTGGTGGTTGATGACTAGAATCACCAAAAATAGACTTTTTAAAATAATATTACTCTGTTGCTGAGATTAAATGATATGGAAATGTGAGACCTATCTTCAGATAAGATGGATGATTAAATATACCTCAGAGATAATGAGATATAAACAGACTCAAGATTTGAAAGAATATTTACTAATCAAATATTCATAGATTTTGAAATGATCTGCACAAAAATACTCCACTGTGATCAGCAACATAAGTGAAAATCAATTTAAATCTATAATGCATAAAATTTATAAGGGATAATAATTCAGAATTGTTGAACATAAAATGAGCATTTCTTCATATTTCCTGGCAAGGGCTGAGTGTAAGAGAGGAAAATCATTCTGACAACTTGTCGGTGTGCCGTATAAACACGTTGTGGATTAAATCTTCAGTAGCAGGGATATGTAGTAGGCTTATGTATAATGTACCATGGCAGGGCATAGCTTCTAACTAGGGTCTCCAATAAAAGATGGATGAAGGGAATGACTATCATCTGTGCGTGGGTGTCTTAATAAATTAGCCTAAGTACAATACTTTACAGGATCAACAGTCATTTACAGCAACTATGGAAAGAAGCATTTTAAAGCTCACCGAATGTCACACAAAAGCATATCGGGAGCAAAAATGTCCAAACTGAGCTAAAGATCTTAAAATGATGAGCAATACGAGGCTGTAGACACAAACAAAAGCAAGCACCTCAGGAAAAAAAAAGGAGTCAATTATTGATGCAATATCATGAAATTGACCCATAATTGGATGAGTGGCATTTGTGATAACAAGGATCAAAACTGGAACAAAAAACACAAAATCCAGATTAACCAAGCAAAAACCAAAAGTCTTAAAAAAACTTGAAAAAAAAGCACAAGACAAGACAAGAAAATGGTTGGAAATTTCAACAAAAACAGACTGAATGTTTGAAGTTCTGAGGGGAAATATGGCAACACAAATATCAGTGTGAATAAATTGCTACTCTGTGCGCAGACTATTCAGCCTTATCTAAGTCAGTTGATGTCAGGTCAAATATCAAGATGTACATAAATACTTCCTAATTTATGGACACAACAAAAGCATTCTGCAACATCTGGTAAAGCACTAGCTGAAACACATAAAAAATGCCAACATTTTTGTGAGATTATTCATGCTGTAGATCATTTAAAATAAATGCAAAGAATGAATATCAACATATACCATTTATAACAATTGGGGTCATTAAAGTAGAACATTTATGGGCTTAATGCAGCATTGACTTAGCAGGCTTTTTTATGGACTACTGCTCCCTTGGTGTTTTAGTATATTGGTCTCAAGGCTCTGCATCACCTTGATCCCAGTGACCCCCCTCCCCTGCCCCAAGCAGTACTCAGTCTTCCCCACAGCACTGTGCCCTGGCCGTCAGCACAGAGCAAGGCCACCTCTCCTTATATCTGATTTACATTTATTTCCCTTGCCAGCTTTTATTTATTGGGGCACTTCGCATTTGGCACATATCTCTTAGGGACTCATGAGCCCTTTGCGGTACCTTGGCATTCAAATGAGCTTCACTCCCACAAAGCCACACTGGCACATTTAAGACACTTAATATTTTAGGGACAGAAGCCACAAAAGTGGGGTTATTTATCAAGTTACTTTAGCACACTAAGAGCAGTTTTTTTCTCCTTTTGTGCTATTAACTGCACTTTCTGGCTTAATGAATACCTGATAAAATCAGTAGCCTTTGACACATTTTGCATGCCTTGTTAAACATGTCCGTCAGATAGAAACAGCTTCATTTGCCCTTGACCTCAAATACATCAGTAGAGAGTTCAGTCATTGTTGCCTTGCCCCCTCTAAATCTAATAAAATTATTTCTACTCAGTATTACTAATAAAACTGTAAAAAGCTTGCAATCATGACTGTATTGCTGTTATTCCTTGAAATTTTGAATATGAATGTAACAATTTTACTCACTCAATTATGGCTACTTTTCAAAGTAGCCTCCTTTTCTAAGGAGGGATGAAGATGGATATTACAAGATCTAAAATTATAGTGGAAGCTTAAATAAAGTGAGGCTTTGCACTTTTAATATTGATATTATTATTATTTTTCCCAAAAGAATATTTTAAATTGTACATTTTTAAGTGTAAATGACATTCATGTAAACATGGTCATGAGGTTTGGGGGTAAATCCCCTGGCTTCATGCTCCCACCCTCCCCTTTCCATATCACCTACTAGGGAAAAGCAAGGGGAGTGTGAGTGTGGACTAGTGTGGGTAGGTTTAAAAAGGAAGTCATGTATTACCTGTCGGGTGGTGATTTGCCCCGCAGTCTTGAATCCCCCCTGACAGCCACACTCTGAGACACTGTACGGGTCGGAGCTAGTCGATGAACATTTGGAGAGTGAGTCACAGCCCACCACAAAGGTGTTGTCCAAGGGGAGCTCCTGGATCACGTGGTGTTTCTTTGGGGCCACTGGAGTTTCCGGTTTGATTTGAAATGTAGGTTGAGGTGATGCAGATTTGTAATGCTTGGCTAGATCAGGGCTGTCAGGTTTGAAAGTAGTAGGCGTGGTTGCCCAATTGTACTTTCCCATGGTTTGCTCCTCTAGCTCCACAGGGAGATCCAGAGTACCATTAACATGCTCATGGGTTGGGTCATCAGGCTTGGATTCATCTATGGTCACAAAGTTCAGGAGGAGGCTCTTGGGGGATCGCTTCTTTCTCTTCTTCTTCTTCTTGATCTGACGGTTCTCTTGGTTGGGCGACACCCACTCTCCACTCTGCTTGCCCTTTTGTACTACTTTGTGTCTGGGTGTCTGACGGCAGCGCACCAAGGCAGTTACAAATATCACCAAAATGACAGTCATAGTACCTGCTATAATTGCTATGACAACAATCACATATCCGTTAGCTTGAGGTGCTACCTCGCTTTCCCCTATGTTACGATCCAAGGGTGTCTCCATACTTTTCCGCAGCTGTTCTTGGATAAAGGTAGCATTTGATACAGTGTCATTGACAAACAGGTGAATAAGGGCAATAGCGTGTAATGACTCAGGCTGTCCTAAATCTTTCACCTTGACCACCAGTCTATGCAACCCATGATCAGCTGCTACTATTTTCTCCTGCAGCGTTATGTTACCTGTTGCTTTGTCGATGGCAAAGAGACCTCGCGGAGAGACCCTAGATGTGATGATGATGCTACTGATAATACTATACTGTAGCTCAGCATTCATACCTGTGTCATTGTCAATGGCAAAAACTCTGGTGACCACAGCACCAGGGGCAGTGGTGGTCCGCACTAGGTCATACGAGTAATTGGAGGATGGGATGACAAACACAGGGCGGTTGTCATTCACATCGACAACATTGATAGTGACCTTGGCATAGGAGGAGCTGGGAGGCTGCCCTCCATCAACAGCCTTGACCATAAATGTATAGGAGCTTTGCTGCTCCCTGTCAAATGTGATATTTGGTTTGATCACTCCAGTTTGGGGGTCAATGATGAAATTGTCTTTTCCGTTCAAAATGGACAGAGTTATAACAGCATTATCTCCTGCATCTGCGTCTGTCACTGTAATTAAGCCAACAGTTCCATAGAGAGGCAGGTTCTCAGGCACATAGAAGTTGTACTCAGGGTGTGTGAAAGCTGGGCTGTTGTCATTAAGGTCCTGGACGATTAGCCTGACGGTGATATTACTCTGCAGGGATGTAGAGCCATTGTCCCTTGCTATGACAGTGAATGAGTACCTCTCTTGCTTCTCTCTGTCCAGTCGTTTGCCAACAGAAAGAATTCCTGAACGCCTGTCTATGTTAAACCCATCCGGTGCATCAGGGCCAAGAGCATAAATAATCTCAGCATTATGTCCACTATCTGCATCAGTGGCACTGATTTTTATTAACTGTGTGGAGGGGTCATTGTTCTCCGGTATGGAAAGTTGAATTTCAGGCTGTGGGAAGATAGGTGCATTGTCATTCTCATCTTTGATTTTAATTAAGACCATGGCTGAGGTGTTCAAGGGAGGTGTCCCCCTATCCGAGGCCACTATCTTAATGGCATATTCTCGAGTTGTCTCATAATCTAGAGGGGCAGCTGTCTCCAGTAAGAACTGATCATTAAAGACAGGCTTCAGCCGGAAAGGAACATCGTGGTCCGTGTAACAAGCCACTTTGCCATACAGATCTGCATCCTTGTCAGTAACAGTAATAAGGGCTATTTTGGTGTTGAGGGGTGCATTCTCAGAGAGCAGAACAGTCCCATTTACCAGGTTGATAATGTATCGCGTGTCAATGGAGGGAACATTGTCATTTACATCTGTGACATTAACAATCACTGTTGCTCTCGAAGGCGTTGAGCTACCATCACTTGCCAGAACAATGAGTTTATGAACAGGTGTTACTTCCCTGTCCAGCGGTTGCTTCACAGTGATCAGTCCAGTGGAACTATTGATAGCAAAATGACGTTTGGTTGAGGAGGAGATCTGGTTACTGAAGGCGAAGTGAATCTGCGCGTTGGAACCCAAGTCTGCATCCGTGGCATGAAGCTGAGCTACTGATGTGCCTATTGGAGCATTTTCCGGTACTGAAACCTCTAGCTCACTGTCCTTGAAGATGGGACGATTGTCATTGACATCAGAGATGGTAACCTGGAGAATGGCAGTGCTGGATTTGGGGGGATTGCCACCATCTTCCACTTTTATCTTCATGACAAAAGTGTCCTTCTGTTCACGATCAAGATTCTGCTGAACAATGAGCTGTGGCCACTTGTCACCTTCAGGAGTCTCAATGATGTCTAAGCCAAACTCGCTGACACTCTGCAAAGACAAGATCATGTTTTTAGTTGATTATGTTGCTTAAAAATTTAAAACATGATAACAATAGAGGTTTTAAAACAAACATTTCAATGTCAAATAAAATCAGAAATTTAATCACAAAAATGTAAATGTTTACAAATATTATATATATATATATATATATATATATATATATATATATATATATATATATATATATACATATATATATATATACACATATATATATATATATATATATACATATATATATATATATACACACATATATATATATACATATATATATATATATATATATATATATATATATATATATATATACATATATATATATACATATACATATATATATATACATATATATATATATATATATATATATATATATATATATATATATATATATATATATATATACATTAACAATCACTGTTGCTCTCGAAGGCGTTGAGCTACCATCACTTGCCAGAACAATGAGTTTATGAACAGGTGTTACTTCCCTGTCCAGCGGTTGCTTCTATATATATTTATATATATATAAATATATATAGAAGGTTGTAAATTAACGGCACTAAATCATGTAAATATAGTGGAATATCACTTTTAACTTGCATGTTTTTTTGTTTTTTTTATTTAACGGTGTAAATTAGTCTGTTCTGTTAAAAAGGCCAACGTTATTGACACTGTAAGTTATTCAGCCTCATTTGTTGTCCCTCTTATGTCTTTGATCAATGTCAAGAGTTTAACAGCCTGAGCAGCCGATTGTTGGCACTGCCCTGCTCATCTCAGTAGGGTCCCTGAAAGTGTGCAAACACTCTAATCATCAGTTTGTTTCTTAGTTTGACTTATTTCTAACATGCCATAAAAAACAGATGCCAGAGAAAACCTGGGTAAAAAGATAATAAATCCTTTTGAAATGTGACCAATCATTAAATTAAATAAAGTCTCTCCATCTCCCAAGAAACTACAGCTCAAACTGATTAATTTTCCTCTTTAGCATCCTCATCAGATTTCTTCTGCCTTCATTAAAATGAGATTTTTCTCTGTCTTCCTGTCTTGTGGTCATGCTACAACTGAGCTGGCAGCTTTGCACCATTTGAGCTTCAGTTAGAGATTTACTCCAGTGAAAAAAAGAAAAAAAAAAAAAACAGACAGAAATGCGGGCACACCAATACACTTGTAGTTAAGAACACTGCAATACCAGGTAGATAAAGTGAAATGAAAGTGAAATAATTCAATTTCTTTGAGAGGAAATTTGTTCAAGGGTGACTAATTCTCGGCATAAGTAGGGCCAGGATGTAAAAAATACATACATGAATAATCCACAATAAAAAGCAGAGCAACTGTTAAAAGGAAATGCTTTCCTTCCAAAATACTAGCACTAATGTTTACGATAAATGATGTTTGGTAGAAAAGAGAGAGGAAAGGAATAGAGTAGGAGAGAGATAGAGAGAGGGGACAGAAAAAGAGGAGAAAAGGAGAGCAGGGGGAGGAAATAAGAAGATCAAGCCCATGAATGAGCTGCATGCACATTATGAAACAAAGAAGCCCTTTGAAGCTCCTTCAGTCAGAAGCAGTTTCATGGTAAAACAAGAAAAAGCATCCTCTTTAAAGAGATAAGCTTCATGCAGCACGTAATGTTGGAAGAGATTACTCTGTCTAGGCACAGCTATCAAATGAGATTAAGATATGTACATTCTCATATTCAAGGGAGGACCATTTCAACCAAATTGTGAGCACAAGAGCCCGCAGTATATTTCAAAATGTAGAGCTGTCCTTGTGCCAACACAGCGTTGTAGCCGACACAAGGAAACGTGCAGCTGCAGCATGTAAATTATTGTGTACTCTGAAAAATTGCTTGCAGAGGAAATGTCGTCAACACGTCAGTGATTGACAGAACTACTTAAAACAGCCAACACTGCAGCAATGATCTTTCAGACCTCATTTTGTGATCCCTCTGGCAACCTGAAGTCATATAGGGATAAGCAGACATGGCATATAAATGTAGAGAATCTGTCACATGGCTAAACTCTGCCAAATCTATACACACACTGGAAAATAATTTCTCTCCTATCCGAAAGGTCCTAGGCAACATTCTGGGGGTTGTAGTGTGATCCACAACTCCATTCACACAGATCCCCTCAATCCTCAGTTGTTTGACTACTTCACAGATTCTGCACATAAGCGCCCATATCTCCGCATTGATATTTGGCAAAGCCTGGTAATAATAGGAAGATGTTGAGTTAGCATGTGTCAGAGAGAATGCTGCACAATGATTTATGAGCTAGCAGTTCCTCTATGCTTTTGTCTTGGTTTCAGACAATTTTACAACTGACAAGACACCTCTCACTGCATTTCAATAAGTTGAAGAGAGCTTTCTCTCGGTCTGTGCAACCTCCTGAATGCAAAATTAGTCTGGTGGATTGTAATATGATCTAGGGCAGGCTAAGAAAAGGCCAAATACTTGCATGAATCACTCATTGGCTGCTGAGTGAAAAAGGACAAAGCTCTCTAAACGACTAAGTGTGCACGTTGTAGTTTGCCTCACTTTTCTGGCACACATACAGAATACACGTGCATGCCTTCTTGAACTTTGGCGAGTTGCAATTTGGGCCGCAGGTCTCAGCGAAAGCTGTAGATATCGGGTACGTGCAGTCAAATGAGGGTTGGCTAATTTGAATGAAAATAATTGAGGGACACTGACAAAAGCAGAGGTGGCTGAGGATGAGGGAAGGATGACTCTGAACCCCATTTTGCAGACAGTGCCTCGGATTATCGCTGGATGCATCTTTCACTCAAGTTTATGACCTTATTAAAACTCAGAGGAGACTCAGATTGGGCTGTGAATATATCAGAAGGACTCTTGTCACGGTGATGCACATGGATGGGACTGAACGATGAGAAGTATTCATCACAATGTATAGCACCTCTTTATATATTGCCAAGAGAAACTTGCTTTTCTTCCTCTTTCCTTTGCGCTTTCATCCGTGTTTTTTTTCCACCCGCATACACTGCTGCTGGCCACAATATCATGTAAATAATTAAGACAAAAGAAAATAGGAATAGTTTGTCTCCATTTGTCAACAGCGAGAATATGATAATGCCATCAGATACTGATGAAAATGAGGATATGCTTAACAGCTCTCTGTCCAAAAATTCAATGCCTAAAGGCACCGAGCAATGACTTAATTAAGTTTTTCTTGCTACTTGAATAAATTTAGCATCTTCAAATCATTTTGGGAATAAAATTGGCCAGCCTCAGACTTGGAGTACCAACAAAAAGACCACTTAATCCACTCAAAAATTGAAGTTATATTTCAAGAGGACATGTGGATAGACCAAGTAGATTGTCTCTGGAAATTACCCCAGAGAAAACCTGGGTTTGTGGCAGCGGGTTAAGGCTAAGAGTCCACTTCATCATCATGTTTATCTGCAAGGCATAGCCCAGCCAGTGACAGAATGCTGATTTAAACAAAATGATTTAAACAAGATGCTCACTTTAAATTTGCTGAAAGATGCTGACAGACAATTCTCCAAAAGCCGATATTACTTGAATAAAGAATGGGGCCAACATTTATAAAAAAAGGCAAAACACGATGCAACGTCAACTGTGGACTTTTCTTTTCTCCTATTAATGGGACATCTTCCCTCTGCCATGCATGTGATTGCTTTCTGTGACCTTGTCTACTCTTTTTTTTGGACAACTTCTTTGCCATTCAGGTGATGCAATACCACTGATGCACTGATGCAGAGTTTTAGTCAGAGTATGACTACCAACCATTATGTGTGGCGCTGTAACATTGTGCAGGACAAATGACCCATTGTCTGCCTTGGCTTTAAAAAGGTGAAAAAGAAGATGCTGAAATGTTTCTTTTATTTGTTCAGTGTGTTGACAGCATGGACAAGATACATATGGAGTGATCCACCACCAAGTATGACCGATTGTGCTACACAATGGCAGCAATTTTAAAGCCATCCCTTGAACAGTACAAGAAAACTGGACAAACTATCACTCTGAGGGAGCTTCTAAGACAAATCTCAAAGGACCATACAGAGATAGACCACGGGTGGCTTAGCAGCCAAGAGCTATTCTAGGAAATGCTTGCACAGTCCTTCCCCACTAAACCCCTGACTTTCTACAGCACTTATGAAATAAACAATACCGAAGCCTGAAAATGTCTCTGGCTCCTTTAAGGCTTCGGCCTGTGTTTTAATCATATGGAACCTGGGACACGAAGAAATTAATCTTGGGTGCAATGAGAATATAATGAGAAGAACTGAATCAGGGACAAAAATCCATGAATACAACCACAGCCGAGACAAAAGGTTTTAGAGAGCTATATATAATGTGAAAAGGGCAAAGGAAATGATTGCAGCTGATCACCATAATGAGCAGAACATTTGGTTGGTGATTTTCCAGGCATGAACAATTCAGGACATTGCACTGGAGAGGTCTTGGCAGCGGGGGGACTCTTTAAAAATGCAAACTGGTAGGCAATACAGACACGGACAGCAATGCTTCTGCTCATTCCATCACATTGTTGACTTCATCTGAGGCTGCAAGATGGACCTGTCAATTCTGTCTCACACTGTGTTCTCAGATACAGCAACCTTTCTGTATTTGTTATGTTCAAGCTTTTCCTCCAGAGTGCTTTCATCTCCCTCTTTAATTATGCTTCATTTGTATGTGTTCGTGTCGTCTCCAATAAACAAAGCCTAAAGTGTCATCCCGACTATAAATGAAAAATTCATTGTATTATCTTACAATTCTGATTTTAAGGCAAACTCCATTAGGTAACAGAGAATATTGCAGGGAGCATCAATTAGAAGATGGAAAAAAAGCTTTTCCTTAGTTTTGCACGAGGCCTCTATTAGCCTAATACAGTTCATTCCTTTTCACTTGCTTTAATCTGCTACAGTATGTTCAGTACATGTAACCTGTTGCTGGAAATTGGACATGCGGTTTATGCTGTGTCTGCAGTCTCCACAGCATGTTTATTGATGTTACCGTACATGGCTAAAACTCACTTTTTTATGGCCTTCTTTCATAATGAAATAAAGCATATGGAAATATTAATGGCTGGCATAAAATATCTTAGGCCTTGTACCATAATTCTTCTCCAGTTTTTGAAAAAGTAGGCCAAATCTTCAACGCCTACCCTAAATTAATTTCCTCTATGGATATATAGAATAGACCAGCAAAACTACCGCACTTTAGCAGTTTGATGCAGAATGTGAATTATAAAACATGAAATCCCCTAAACTGCCAAAGAAAAATAATGCAAGCACTTACTAATTAAAAATAGTAAATTAATCAGACCTGATGTTGACAGGTGGCACGCTGCAGGCAAAGCAATATGCCACAACTGAATCAATAATGTATGTTGAATATTCTACTTGTACAGATAACAGGAATCTATGAATTGTTTGAAAAAAACTATTAATTTTGTACTTTCCAATTTTTTTCTTTATAATTGTTTCTCTAAGACATTTATCGATAATGTTGTTGTATCAAACATATGGCTACAGGATTGTTCAGCACTTATATCCCCAAAAGCTATTTAAAGCTATTTATTCTATCAAACCCTCAGAGCAAGCCAATAACTGGAACAATGTTTTCAGACCAATATCTTACACGACACAATTTCTCTCATTCTCTCATACACATTCAAACTCATTTACTATTTCATTTATTTTAACCAATTGGCTTGAGATTTTAACAAGACATTGCAGACATTTAGTGATAGTATTTAGCAAATGCACTTATGTGGAGGCTTTAGTTAGACAATCTTTAGTTAGACTTTGATGTGTCTGATAAAAGTGCCAGGTCAGGCAATATCAAGTAAAACAGAGATCATGACAACCCAATTAAGTAAATGAGGTAAAGATATTATTGTTAATTGATAATATGGATTTCTTTAATGCTGGATATTACAGGGCAAAACCTCTAAGATTAACGTTTCATTTGACGCAGTTGGACGCAGGCGTTTTCAGAATTACAGTCAGATGTTAAGAAGCAGCAGGTATTTTCTGAAAAGCAAGGTTCATCAAAGTCAGATATTTATACAGCATATGATATGCACGTACGTTATGGCACTGCTAAAGTTGATTCCTGAGAAAGTCAGGAAAATAATTAGCATACCATGAAGTTGACTGTCAAAGATCAGTTTAATTGATAATAGTCTGTCATGTCAGAAAGGAAACCTGGAAGCCACTAAAGCCCTTCCTCACTTTTGCTAATGTCAAGCTTCAGGAAAGCTTTACTCGTGGAAAGACTGCCGACAAACAGCCAATGGTTTGAAAAGCAAACGTTGTTGCTTCTCTGGTTTAGAGGCTGTCAACCAATTAGATTGCTGGAGAAGACTGTTTGTAAATGCAAGAAATCACTATAACATATATATATATATATATATTGGCTTTTACATAAGAAGCATTGGGGATGGAGAAATTAAACATTTCCTGCAAAAGAACTGTTTCCCATCTGTAAAATACGGTAGCATCACCATTTTGGCACATTGGACAGAGCCAGCACAGCCTGCCATTATCATTGGTGCACAAAATTCGGAATTGTTCCAGCAAATTCAAAATGAAAATATCATGACATTGATCTGAAAAGAACCAATGCCCTGATATTCAAATCCAACTGCAACTCCAAGAACACAAGCAGTTTGCAGTTTAGGGAGGACCCCCACTGAGATAAAAGTTGAAATCTGACGGCGGGACTAATTTTAATATGAAGAGTTCTAAAAAAGAAACTGTGTGAACTGAAAGCGAAAGTATTCCAGAGTTGACACATTTCTATAGAAATCAAAGCTGCAATCCAGAATGGATTTGTATTATTGCATTTAGTTCGCAATAAATCTGCACATGCACGTCACACTGGCTACTGTTAAGTTTGTGTCATTCACAATGGACAGTTTCTCCTTAATAAAACATTTTTGCAAAGTAATATTTATGTCTCATTTATTGAACGATGATGTAAATGTAAATGAAATCCAATTAAAACTGCATGTCATATTTATGTGGATTAATAATAATGTTAAACTTTCAAACTCTACACCCAAAAATATGATTTTTTTTATTATAACACATCATTGGCAGTGGTAGTTTGATTAAAGACTTCACTAAACAAACTATTCTTAATCCTTTATTTTCTGTATTTTAATGGAAGATGTTAAATGATTACCTTGACCAGCTCGTAATGTTGGATTCCATTGATCCCCACATCAGGGTCAGATGCAGGAGGCACCGGGTATCGCGTGTTGATAGCTGTGTTCTCTGGTATTGATATGTTTATTACAGTGGACTGGAAAAGGGGTGCGTTGTCATTCACATCCTCAATCAGGAAACGGATCTTGACCAATCTGAAGATCTCATCGGGAAGCACGGCCACCTCAATCTCGTAGTAGCAGCGTTGCCCAGTGAAGACTCCTGAACACAGCTTCTCCCGGTCGATTCTGTGGTTGGTAGTAAAGATTTCCCCTGTGTTGGCCTCGACCCTCACCAAAGGCACATCACCTGTCTTATACACAGGCTTGAACTGCAGGGGTGAGGACAGTCTGATGTTAGGGTCGAGATTCAGATCCAGGTCCTTCCGAAGATTCCCAATGCGGACGTTCTCCGGCTGCTCCTCCTTCACGATGTAGTCCCTCTCCTGGGCCTTGCATAGTAAGACCACACAGGTGAGCAAGACCACCAGCACATGCGTCTGACTTGCTAAGTCCATACTCAAGATTAGATGAGGGCTTCACTTCCACTGCCGCAACTCTATCAGAAGAAAGACACAACACAGAGAGCAAAGAGAAGAGAACGATAAAACATACGTCGCTGCAATAAATTATGTGGCATTCAAGTTCTGCTGTAATTAATACTTTTTACCACATCGAGAGTTTTCAGCCGGACTTCTTCTTCCTATCTAGTTAAGAGTCAACACCCTTCATTTGTCTTTGAAGCAAAATAATGGCAGTTTTACACAATTAACCTTGGATAAGAGCTTCTGAGTAAGGACCCACAAAAAGGTTTGTAATTCATGCATTCTCACAACATGTGGCATGTATCTGAACCGACCAGGGCCAGAGCTGTGCAGTTGTGTCTTCATGAAGTGACCTTCAAATCCTCATATAAGCTAATTTGAAGGAAGCAAAGCCGATCCTTAACCGTCGGTGCTTGCATGCGAGAACACATGTGCAGTTGAGCTGTTTGACAGCAGCTAATAATGGAGGGCCTCATTTGCTCTGAATGTAAACAACTGAGCTCTCAAATATTTCATGAACGCCCATGTGTGTAAACCAGCACAGTATGATAAGAGCGCTGTTTAGAGTAGCAGCAGTGGAAGGAGACAACAATGTGAGATTCTTTATTGTGTTAACAACAATCAGTCAAATTGGTGACATTTAATTGTAGCAATGCTACATCCTAGCAAATGGTTTTCCCTCCAACGTAAAAAATTAAAAGGCACCCTGTTATATGAAATGATAAATCCTTTAAACGCAACGTTCATGGCATTACCATGGCTGATCACTATTCATTTATACACTGTCTTGCGATGCTGTTATGCTCCAAAATCTTGAACTATTTTATATGTGTAAATGTTTGCTAAAGGGCAAGAACTCAAATTGCCAAAAACCCAAGTAGGTCAATGGAAGATGATGAAAGAGTCATGCTCTGCTATGATTTCCCTGCCAGTAGATACTACAACAAATACTTACTGCTTTCCACCACTTAATTAGTACGTTATTGGAGAGTTATTTGTGTTATTTATTACCTGACACTTTAACTCCTTCATTTAATCTGTTAGCAGGCATGTTCAACAAATATACTGTATAATTTATACCTAAATAACACAAGTCAGATCATATTTGGCCACACAGGCTTTAAAACCTTTTGGTATGCAATGCAATGCAACTTTATTTGCAACATACCTTAAAAACAACAAAGTTGACCATAGTACTGCTATGTGCAGAGTTAAAATTAAATAGCATAAATAATATAAAAGAGGACATTGAAATGTAAAATATTAGAGTCAAATAATTACAATCAACTAAAATCAATCAAACTAAAATCTGATCAAAATGTCAACTTTTCATTTTGTACAAAAGGCCCGCATGAACAGATGGATCCTCAGCAGAGATGTAAAAACAGACCCAGAAGAGGCCTGTCTGATATATATATATATATATATATATATATATATATATATATATATATATATATATATATATAGGCAGCTCATCCCATAGTCTAGGTGCTGCAAGCGTAAAATGGAAATATTTTCTAAAAGTACATTTATGTTCAATGACAAAGCAGACCACAAGCCACATATTACTTGTATGGGTTTAACCATATTAGAGTAAAGCCACATGTGCAGGCACAGTACTTTTTTTACTTCATGCAATAATACTGGCAGCCTATTAATATTCCAGCTAAATAATTCCGTTGTTCATTTTTGCAGTATGTTTTAAAGTCCACCAAACCCCTTGAGTGCTTCTTAACTGCCTGACTTTTCTCAAGATACTGGTTTGCATTCATAAGGCAGCTGCTTTGAAATCAAACACCCGTTTCCTTCAAAGAATGGTAAAGTGTGTGTGACAGCCTTCATACAAGCGATTTACAGCTGACACTGTAGCATGCATACATATCTGCAGTAACAAGGGTTTGCAAATAGCTCTTTGGGAATCCTAATATTTCCTACTTCATGAAATTTTCATCCATTTACATGAGTCAAATGGTATCCTAAAAAGGTATGACTACCTAAACGGCACTACAGGGGTCCTCTAAATTGGCAAGGCAACGGCGTTCATAGCCATTGAAGTTCCCGGCCGGCTTACAAAAGGGAATTGATTAAAAATAAAATTTTCATTCAGTTGGTTTTGAATCTGCAACAATTGCAAAGCATTCATGAAACATGTAAAGACAGACTTCACACATCTCATAAAGAAGTCACATGAGACTCATTACAGAACAGTTGGACCACAAAAAAAAAAAAAAAAAAAAAAAAGCTTGGACGACATTGATCTTTATGGAGGTTTTTCATTCTACACATAAAGCACAGGCAGTGTTTTGCTGTCATGTCAAAATATCGATGAGTTATATCCTATTAGTAACAGTGACACACTTTGCTTTGAAGTGTGCATCTATCTGAGTGTGAGTAGCAATTGCTTTACTATGCTGATCGCCAGGCTGTCCAAGGCTGAGCTCGCACAACGCATAATGAAGTTTAAATTACATCCTTAAATGGAATGTGATTCGCTGAAGTGAAAAAAAAAACAGAAAAAAAGATCAAAGAATGATCTAGATTTCCCTTCCCTGTAAGTGACAATAATGTTCTGCAGAATGAAGGAGTGTAGTGTGTTTTTTTTTCACACAGGGTACATGCAAGAGTACAAGTGTAATGCCAAAAAAGAAAAAGAAAAGAAACTTGTGCTCTCCTAATGTGATGTTAAAAGAATTAAATGTAACTCTATAATCAGATTTGCATCAGATGATACATTTCTAGTCATTTTCCTCCAATTTAAGACATAATATCAAAACTTTAAAGTTTGATCGTGTTGACGTGTGAGGCAAGTATTGCTTTTGATGATATTGTGGTGAAAAACATTTTTCCTGCCCGTATTTTATTATCTTGATGCTCGTTCTTTTCTCCGCGCCATGATTTCCCAACATTTGCACTTCCTTTCACTTCTTGTCACAATTCTTTACAAACCTGTCCATGAGGGATGAGTGAGGTGAGAGAAGGAATTGTGCTGCAGGGGAAAAAAAAAAAAAGAGAGATGGGGGGGGGATTCTGGGTGTCAGTCAGAGTGTGTCTCCTTTGCTTACATTTCACTAGGCTCCTGAAATGCTATTTTGAGCCCCAGACAGCAGGTTGAATCCAGTAGGCAAACTCAAACCTCCCTCTTGGGAGACACATTGAAAAGACGCTGGCCAGCCCTAGATCACTTTACGCGACAGTGTGATGGACATGTCTTCCTGGTGTTTGGATCTGCTAAAGGTAGCAGTGAGAGGGGAGATGTACAGCTGCTGTCACCCTGCACACTAACCCATAACGATGACCACTGGAACATTTTTAAAGGGGATATCTTGAGGATGGGACCAAAAATATTTGGCGTCCCTCATCTGCTTTTATTGTTCTGTCTAATAATGCTGGATGTGGATCCAATGAGAATTAATGAAAGAGATCATCAGCTGATGCAATACTTTTCATTTTCTTCTTTTTTTTTTAATATCCCAGAACCCAGTCAAACCAGGTTTCTGTCATAATGAGACAGTTTTTTTTCCAAGTCATTAAACTGTAACAGTTCTGTCCACGCGTTGGATCAATAGAAGTTCATTTCTTTTGCAGAAACTTTGGCAAAGTCTCTGCGACCAAAGTCATGCTGCAGAAAGTTACATTAATGGTAACCTTGGCATTATTTCTTACATGTGTAGTAGTGAAAATAGCAAGCACTTTATAAGGTTTTAACTTTGGGGTTTACGCATCATGTCCTTTGTGGTACAGCATTTATTTAAAATCCAAATTGCTGTTTGCTTAAAGAAATCACTGTCTGTTCACACTTCCAACACCGTTGTAATTCTTAGATAGGCTTGGACTGTGAAGAGTTGCTCTACTTAGGTAATTAAATGGTCACTGCATGATATTTCTTACCCTCCTCCATTAGCAAAATGACAGGCTAATTTTCAATGCTGTAATCATGGACCTCAAGAGGGCAGTCCATACATGCATATGTAATCTAAAAGCTAAATGTATGCGTAACTACTCTGTCGTAGGTTCACATCATTATACTTAATAGCAACGTCCATTAATCTAAATGAAAATATGATACAGTCTTAAATTCTTTGTACATCACAATAAATGAATAAATAAAAAGCTAAAAGAGTCACGGATAGGTGAATCTGAAATGAATTTTTCCACGACTAAATGTCAAATATATGTTTTTGTTATAAGAATAGTTGAAAAGCAGTGACTCAGCCTACAAGAAACTATCTTTTTTATTGAATTAAATGTTAATATAGTTATATTGGAAACTATGCCGCTACTTGACATTGTGATTTTCAAATCAATTACAAAAGACAAGTTCGGCATGGACAGTTTTATTCAATATATTGTCAATTATGTGAAATAGAAGTCAAAAGTTAAAGCAAATATGCACAGAATGTTGAAAATGTATACAGTAGAATGGGCCTGAATTGTGTATTATTGTAACTAATGAGTTTTGGGGGGGCTGTAAAAAACACTACAGTGAAGTGATGACATAAACTGGAAGAAAACTAACAGCACAGCAGAAAAAAAAACAGGATCTTTGACACTTGGAAGAATCTATTATACTATGTTACATAAAGGTTTTCTGAGAAATCTTTAAACATATTAGAAATGTCTTTCCTAAAAGTAATTAATTCCCAAAATTACCCAGTTTTCTCTACAAAGCTGATATATTCTGAGGTTTAAGCAGAGTTTTAAATATGTCTAAGCACAATGCGTTTGGCAAGGTGGTAGTTGGACAATCTGGAAAGGTAAATGTGAGTGAGGAAATAGTTTTATTGCGTTTGGGAAACAAAATAATATGTTGAAAAAAGCATGGCTCCTCTCTTGTTATAGTTCAGTTATTGTTAAGGTTAAATATCTGGCTTATCTTTAGAGAGTTTACATAACTGTTTTATTTAATTCTGCGGGAAATACTGGGTTTAACAGGCTTTGCCAACACGCCAAATGGTAAAATACAGAATACTGAGTGGGTATATTAGTGATATTAAGAACTCAAACAACCAACTGTGGCATTAATCATCAGGTCAGCTGGGATTTACTCGGACTATTTGAACTATCCATCTTATGAGCAATCAATCTTGAATTTATACTGGTCAGTATATTATACCAGAGCGTGATGAGAATGACCACCACCAAGTCTGTGGCAGGTGGAACACTCGGGCTGGAGCGCGCTGCTGCCGCGCACCCACGCACCGAGCTCAGCGGTCAAGCTGCTGAGAAACCGGGATGAAAAGTCTCTGCAGTTGGATGCTCTCATAAAGAAAAAAAAAAAGGCCTTGTCTATCAAACGGAACTAAATAACGTGTGAAGTCGGCACACGAGCCACGCAGTATAATGCAACAACTCAGCTTTAATTCTCCACGACGCTTTGTGTAAAGTCTGCATCAAGATTCGGCTGTTGCAGCTAAATGACCCACTGTCGCAGCAAACTGATTCGTCCAACTACCTTTTAATCTATCTAGAAATGTCCACCCCAGTCTTCCAGGGTGCACGTGAACCAACCACCGCGGTTCTGGACGTTCATTTTAACTGAACGAACCACATTAAACTGTGCGTTTTTCCAAATGCGCGCACGGCATAGAACACTTATTCACAGCAAACACACAAGTATTATAGTCACATTTAAAAAAACAAATTTAAAAAAAGGGCTAAACTCACCTTCTCTCGCTTGGATATGATGGAAAATCAACCGTCGGCACCGTCGCGAAAAGATTGAACTGATTTACAAAAAAGAAATGCCATGAATTAGTCTGAAGTAGGAGAAACGGGGACAAGAGGATCCTCAGCAGCAACGGCAGCAAAAGGCAAATGGAGTAAAGGGAAAAATTTTATCCGCTACTAAAAACTTATCCATGTGCTAAAAAAATGTGTTCCAGCGTGCAAAAGAAAGGGGAGGAAAAAAATGGTGAAGTTTGTTTGAAAAGGAGGCTGTAATTCCTCTCCGGGTGTCTTGGGCTGGCAATCCCACAAGCGGAGATACGCAGTGATCCAGGGCTGTTTTACATAAAGTTTGTATCTAGCCTAATGTGCATTAGAATTTTACCAGCTCAAAATCGCTTGATCGGCACCTACACGTGCCTTAACCCCCTTCTGACCTGGGTGTAAAAGTTCAATCCAAGAGTAGTTTTTTTTTTTTTCAAAAATGGGGAGGAAAAAAACAAAAGACAAAAAGAAAATGAAAAAAAAAAGACTTTCTGCTAAACAACTAAAAGCTTGAAGCTAATTTATTTAACGAACACTTGTTTAAACTGGTTTATGGTAGCGCGCGCTCCCAAAAACTCTGAAATGAGGGATGCAGAGAGCGCATCGCCCCCCCAGTGGAGTTGGATCAAAGTGTGCCTCAGTGCAGCATCACTTACAGGAGCAGGGATAGGCGGTTCACCGTATCTGTCTGCTAAGCTGTGGATGTCTCAGTAGTATTGTATGAACTCAGTTCCTCAATACTGCCCACCTCTCTCCCTCTCGCTCTTCCTCCGACTGACATCATGGCGGAAGGAGGAGCCAGTCAGAGATTTAAGAGCCTGCTCCTCTTAAAGCCGCACTGCGTTGGAGAGATGCTTGCAGAGAGACGTACAGTAGGTACATGTCGGGATGTATGAGGAGCACAGATGCCTCTGCTGTTTGCACTAGCTGCCGTATTCCAATAATCTGCCTGAAAGCAAAAGGGGGGCACTGTTCTCTTTCATATCAAGCCTTCATTCTGCTTTTTTTTTTCTTTTTTTCAGCAGAGATCTGCTGTAACTTTGGCATCTCCAAGTAATGAAGAAGTTCAAACTCTCCCCAGGCATTCCTTACTGTCAACACACAATGGTGGCTGGTTCTCTGGAATGTGGAGAGAAGCAAGGCAGATTATGAGTTTGTTCACATTTTCTGTAACTCCACTTCACATGTATAGTTTCCAATAGTAACCAAGCCCTAAGGTTGATCTCAATACGAGCGATTTGGCAATGGTTAAGGTGAAAAGACCATTTATATCCCTCAGCTGAATAGTGCTGATCAAATGTTTTTTGGCATCAGCAAAGTAAGAACCTTTATTTGACCTCAGGTGAAACATCAGCGAGTTTGTTGCAGCTGGAAACATGCGCTGTCAGTTACCCATCGATACCACAGCCGTGTTTCTTGCTTTAAAAATCTGTGATTATGTCTCTGCCAAGCTGTTACATTGTGATATGTTATAAATTATGTCTATATATATATATATATATATATATATATATATATATATATATATATATATATGTATATATATATATATATATATATATATATATGTATATATAACCTTTTTCCTCCTGCACAGATTCCTGTTAAAGCTACTGTTAATTTCTTCCAAAGCATGTTGAGCATTTGCTCAGCTGTATGACACCACAATGTCATAAGCAGCTCCTCAGAGTTTCCTCAGTTGTATTTAAAGTGTCTAAAAGAACTGCTTAGTGTTTTGTATGAGAAAACGTAGCATACATTACTTGACATTGTGACTAGTTTAATTTTCACTCTCGCAGCATAAGAAAAGAAATCGTTAGTTATCAGGAGTGGAATTGTTCGTGGATTTTGCCCTGTCAAGACGTGTCACGTCAAGACTCACTTTATGATTTAACATTGAAAATATAATGTGTGAAAAGGTGTTCAGCACTTGATGAATAGTTAAAATTGAAATAGAAACAAATGTTACTGCTGCTTAAACTTGTTTAGATTGAAAGTCTACTTACATTTTTCTTTTATTGTTCCTTTTTTTAAGGAGCAACTTATCTTTGCTCATAATGGCTGTTCTGTAAGTGAAGATGTACTGAATTATTGACCTTTTATTGAGAAATGTGCAATGCATCTGTACAATAATATACCCTTATTAAATCAAAATAGATCAAAACAAATTTACAAATGAAAATATTGAGGATTGAAGTAAAACATATACATTATACATGTACTTGACTTTATCTTTCATTCAAACAAATAAAACCATTCCAAGTCATGTTGGATGTTTTTTTTCTTCTAACATATTTTTAATTGGCTGGTATTTATGCCACTCGTATATTTAGTAAAAATGACAAGCAGTTTATTGTTTAAAGGGGATTAAATGAGCCATGTTAACCTGCTTCCGCGTGTGCAGTGGTATGTTTTCTGTCTGTGTGACGTGTGACCTTGTCAGTGATGTGAAAAGTTGCTGATGTCCAGTGGGGAGTGATGCTAAAGGGTCAATTTAAACACAAACTGGAATATTTTTCTGCAATCTAATACACTGTTGTGATATCCTTTATTTCTTAAAGATCCCATGTGTAGGATGACATTGCAGAATAATTTCCAAATTGAATGAAAACCCCCTATTTATATATTTTTATTCCAAATATGAGATTAAAAAAAAAAAAAAAAAAAAAGTCCACTGGTCTCAAAAACACATGATGCCCTCTTTAAAAACAGTGCATCAGGGTTGCTGTAACCATAACGCGGCAGTTAGGATCGGTTATCCGCAGCATCTTTGGGTACCATTTAGCAGCGATATTGTATTTGGCTGGAGACAAAGCTAACAGTCACTGAGACATTTTCTCATCAACATCACATGTGGATTTAAATTCAACATTATAACACTTCATATTTGCAAATGCTCATACGGCACCCAGCCTGTTGTGTTATTCAGAGGATGCTTTGGATTTTTGCAATGAGTAGTGTGTGTGCCATAATGCATGTGTTAAATGGTTTTGCTGGTGTTTGGATGCCTGTTTGGGGACAGATGTTATCAACAGGACAGTGTAACAACTATGCTAAATAGTCTGAAAACATAAGCGTGAAACTGGGAGCAAAATAAAGAATAAGCTGAGAGCTGATTTGTGTGGATCGTCATCAAAATCTTTATGGGTGTTGCAGCTGATGCCATCCCATTATGAGATAGTGTCTCGTTTTATGATCAAGAAGACATTTTCCTCATGTCTTTTATAACAGCTGCTTTGCATCCTTATGAATTGTTGGATTGTCCTGCATATGTGCAAAAGAAATGCAAAGAACCTCCTGGCTAATATACCTTATCAGTCCAATGCAGCTGGGCAAATGAATGGCTGAAGGACAGAGTTGCAAAACTAAACTAGAAGGTCGTTTTATATTAACAGTCAGAGGTGTTGAGAAAGAAGAGCTTCTTTGCCGACCATACCAGATTCAATGACATTCTGTGGTTTTGTATAATCCTTTCACCTTAAGTAGCATAACTTCTCCAAAGAGAAGTAGCTGTTGTACCATCATCTTTGTTCATCACTCTGTGAGTTGCCATGGATATTTTTTCTTTTTAAATCAGAGCATAAAATATAAATATTAAGTCTCTATGACCTGCTAAGACGACATTTTCTACAACCCAAAACTCAGAAAGATGGTAGCGCAAATATAACCAATGCTGTGTTCTGTATTTTTTAAGAACTGGATACAGACAAAACTTTTTTTTTTCTTATCTATACAGGCCTGGTTTGTATCCATGGCAACTTTGGAGAACCACTGAGATTTACCACAATGAGTTAAAACTATAGCTATTGCCTCTTTTCTTTTTTTGGTTTATCTCTCTCCCACTTTCTCAAGGATCTCTGGAGAAAGAAAAAAAGATTTGAGAAAGATGGAGAGGACAGAACGAGGACAATTCAATATTTGCTTTTACCTTATTGGAAACAGAGATAGAAATGGTATTGAAATAAAGGAAAGTCAAAAGACACGCTGAATGAAATAATATTTGAAAATAATATTAGAACCTTTCCACACATGCAAAAAAAACCCCAAAAAGTTCCGGCAGCATGCTGCATGTGAAGAAATCAGGCACAAGTGGGATGATTTGGCTAAACAATTAAAATGGCTCATTTACTAGTGAATATTCTGTGTAACATTATTTCTGCAAAAGATAACTTACAATGTACAACCTGAAAGAAAAGTTTGTTTTATTGATTGTAGATTTTTCTTGTGCTTTTTGTCTCAGTGACTAAATCAAAAGTTTCAGAAAGGTTTGGAGTTGTCAGACTTTTGAAAGAATTAAACCGATGCAGAAAAACTCATGTTGCCGTTGTCTTCTACTGTTACAGCTAATTTACCAGACAACACTTGGTACAGAATGCATGCGTTCATTTAAAAAGAAGACAGCAAATGTCCTCCCAGTGGCTCATGATAGCAGGTAGAACCTTCACCTTACCTTGTCACTGTATGTTTGATTAAAATCATCATGAGAAAAATCCTGAATTAACAGATATGTAATACATCGTCTTGCAAAGAGCTGCTTGCTTTGAACTTTAAACTTCTATGTTTGCCTGATTTTTGAAATAATGTGATACTTTTCCTCAAGTAAGCATGAAGTTTGACTGTTGAGAAGGTTCTTGTCTATAAAATCTCCAGTCAGGCAAGTTTGAAGCACATTAAAACAAAATAAGACAGACTTCATTAGAAAGCAAACAACTTTTGAGGCTAATGAAGGGTCTAACTTTGACTGGTGTATGGCTGCAATGCACCAATTAGACCACATCCAGTTTGTGAACCGCCATTATTGTCAGTTTACACACCCTCAAGAAATGGCAAATTAATATGTGTTTGTGCGTGTGTGTGCGTTTGTGTGAAACAGAGGAATGATATAGTTAGGTGAGTGCCAATTTAAATAATGTCTAGTAGAAAACTAACTTCACACATGCGTAACTTTTCTGTGACTGTGTCACGTCGTATTTTTTTCCCTGGCAGGTTCCAAACTTAGTTGCTTTGACAAGCTTACTTAAGAAAACTGTCATCAGACCTAAGTTATTGTTTTTTGTTTGTTTTTTTTTTATTATATCTTTTTATGTCTATATCTATCTATATTTTTTTAATATACCTTTTATATATCTTTTTACATATCTTCTAAATGCATCTCAGGTTTCATGTTTTAATTCAATTTACATTTTTTTTTTCCTATTTGTCAGCTTAAGGTGGGTCCTTACAAGGGAAATAAGCCATGTTGATTAATTATGAATCGCCTATTTACAAGACAGATATAATAAGGTCTGTGTTCCAACACCTGATCCATGTTATAAATAGTGCAAAAACTACAAGAGATTATTATTTTATAATGAGCAGGTGTAAAGAGTGCCAGTTAATGACTCTGCTGTCTGTAAATAAATAATGATTCGGTGGAAGTGTTCTGCCATTCTGCTGTGTTTAATATACAGAGGGAACTGGAAAGGCAACACAAAGTGTGCTTTTTAAGCTGTTGTTGTGTGGCCACATGTTGCCAGATTGGCATCAGAACACCTAGACATGCATTCTCGAACAATGCTGAAGGGTGGGAACATCATTCTACCATTCCCTCATTTTATTTTGATAACTGTAGGTGGGGTGAATCACCCGGAGGTGTTTACGAGGGATGATGCCTTTGGGATCACAAAAGAGGAAAAAAAAGGTGTTTAATTGAAAGATTGATGCCATATTTAGATACATGATTTTAATGATTTGCTGAAGGGACAAATACACCCAAAGTGTGCAAGCATGATCCCATCTGCAGCCAAACTGTTCTCATGACAAAGGATAAAATATCTATTTTTGTCCAAGGCACTCATGGAGGCAGTTTCAAATACAGGCAGAAACCCTGGACTTTTGCTGTCTTACTCTGCTTCCCGAAATATTAATTTGTCAGAATGTCATAACGTTACATTTCAAAGTGTGTCTTTTCCTGACACCATCCGTTTGCCACTTTTCCAATGGAGGAGGAGGAAATCTTGTTCAAAGATGATAATCCACGTATCCACTTGCAAGAAGTCACAAATTTGACACTTTCTTGCAAAACCACCGTTTCGCAACTGTAAATGGTTTTGCTTAGTGTAAGATTTGGCTAAATGCTAGAAGGAAGATATATAAAGTCAGATCTTCACCTGGTGCTTGGTTTTATTTAATTTACCAGTAAGTTCCATGTGCAGTTGCACAAAGGACCATTGTTAACTAGTAAATTACAAAAATAAAGACAAAATAATAAAAGAACTTTGAAAAATCTTTCTGCTATCCGCTGCCATTCCAGACCCAAACTACTTCAGGCTTTATCCCTGAAGTCTCTCCTACAGGTCAAACCCAAATAATAAAACAGATAAATACATTACTCATAAAACGTTGAGGGACACTAAACCTGACAAACGATCATGACTTCACTTCCATATTCCAATAGTCAGCAGCATTTACCATTTTATAAGAAGTTGCTTGCAGTTTTGGAGCGGGACGCAGCAGAACCAGGAGGGGAATGGGAAGTTGCAACTGAATGCCACTGACAACACTGAACCTAATTACATTTTTGTTTGCACCCCCAATTTAACCATGAGATCAGACAGATTTAACAGCAATATGTGTTTTCATGCTATGTGGTGACTGTCAGAGTTTAGCGTGAGTGACCTGGTCGTGCGTGTGTGTGTGTGTGTGTGTGTGTGTGTGTGTGTGTGTGTGTGTGTGTGTGCAAGCACTGGCTGTCGGAGAGAAGACTGTCAGTGACAATGCTGCTTCGTCACACAATCCGTCTCCTTCACTGGACTGGCAATGTGTGGCAACTGCACAGATAAAACACGAGCAGTCTTTCATGGTTCTGAAGGCTTCTTTCCAGTCTTCATTCCAGGTGACAGAGTTTTTCTCGGTCTTAGTGGTGGCTGTTGTGAGTGGGGAAGCAATGGTAGCAAATTGGGGCAGAAAGCAGAACTCCCACTCAGTCAAACCCAGTATAGACCTGGTAGAGTTGCTACATATTTGCTATTCACAGACACAGTTTTGAGTGCTCTCTTCCTTATTTTCTCATTTCCAATTAGTTCCACTTCATTTCTAGGTGTGTTACAGACAATGGTGGCCTTTTCTGTTTTTTAAGTGGACACACTGAAGTTTTGTGTCGTGGTTGCTGTCAACAACAGCCAGTCAGTGTTGGATTGCTGGTTGCTCTGTCACTGTGCTGGTGCTACTTAGCAGGCACCATCCAGTCGCTCCTAGTTCTGTCCAGACTCATTTTATTGTACACTGTGCAATGTTGGAAGCGTTGGACGGCGTATGTCGAGGTAGAAGGTCCCCCTCTCCATGTGTTGAGATATAGAAGAGCCAACTTTGCTGCTTTCAATCCCATCTGCTGGTTCATGCTCCTTCACCCATCTTCTCACATGCAGCAATAGGACATGAAGAAGTTGTTTGAGCATGATGGCATTCCCAATCTGCTCTGTGGTCTGCTACTCCTACTGGATCAAATGGCTGCAAACTCCATTTAGGCGATGGCATGTCTCAGTGAGTGGTTCTCTAGGTGCCACAGATGCATAGCAAAACTTGTGTCTGTTTATCTTAGATGTTATGTCAAGTTCTTTCAAGTGACCTTTGTCTTCATCCATGACAATATAAGAATCCAGGCCTTTCCCTGAGAAAAGTGGAACAAGTCTGCATGTCCATTCAGCTTCTGGCCTCTTCCTGGTCTTAGCGATTCTTTCAAAATGCAGTAAGTCATTTTCAAAGTCGTCTCCTGCAAGGTATGAAGGAATCTTTGTCTGAGTGTGGTATATGGAGTCTCGTCTCTGCTTGCCTGTTTACTGCATCACCTGGATCCCTTGGTGGTGTGAAGATGACAGCATTACACCACCAAGGTGCAGGTGTGGGTAGCACCTGTCTCAGGCTTCTGGCTACTGGTACATTTTTATTTGCATTAAAACAGAAATAGAATAATAATCAGGACAATGACACATTCGAGTTGCACATATATACGTAAAGGTCTTCTGCAAGAGAATTCCTGCTTCCTCAGGATCACCCCTATGTAGTGCCTTCCATGTAATACGTGTCATCCCACCTGCATTATGAAAACATTTCTGCACTCTTCATTTGGATTTAAATGACCACCAGGAAAGTAAATAACAATAAGGGCCAAGCAAATAGATATGTATTGACACCAGAATTCAATTATGCAGTTTTAGGTGGGGAGTCCCCAAATCAGTGTAAAATAACAATGGGATTAAAAATATTTACAATAAATTATATATATATATATATATATATATATATATATATGTATATATATATATATATATATATATATATATATATATATATATATATATATATATATATATATGTATAATTTATTGTAAATATTTTTATATATTATATATTGTATATATTTATATATATATATATATATATATATATATATATATATATATATATATATATATATATATATATATATATATATATATATATATAATTTATAACATATACATATCATTTATAGCATAAACAATATTGTTGCTATATCAGTATTGTTCTCTGAAAAGTTTTCAATTTCCAAACAGCTAACTGACTGTTAAACTGTCTTTAGTGCTGTTTGGTGGAGGCGATTGTACATGCTGTGGTGATGCTTCCTTCCATCTGTCTACTGTGAAGCAGAGCCTGGGGCAGCACTGTCAGACAAGAATGTTCTTCCTGGCTGTATATATATATTCAGCTGAAAAAGTTCCACCCTATATTCCCAGTTATTAATTCACAGCATTTGGGGAAGATATATAAATCCTTTATAAAACACATTTCTGCCATGCTGTAGTGTGTTACAACTAAATACATATAATAATATCAGTAAATTACCACAAAACTTAAATTGTTTCATGCTCTTCACAATACATTCATTAATAAAGATAGGCAACATTTGTCTAACACAATATCCAAGAATAGAGATGGTATTGGTAGTCTGCTTGCTTTTGCATGCGGAAGGTCACTGAATTGATTTCAAATAAAAAAATTATGGCAGAGATTCGGATCTTAATGAGGAGACTTTGTAAGGCTACGAACAAGACGTTCCATAGTGGCAACAAGAGGAAGCGGAAAATAAATTGCATTGAAGTGTGTTAAGGATGGCAGGATGGGTTTTTAAATCAATCAGCTCTTTGTAATAGCAGCTTTATTAAATATATAACACAGCGTTTCTCACAAGGAGAATCTGACCGGTGTCACAGAAACACATGGTGCGATCAATGCTCACACATATTTCTCTTTCATCCGTGATTTTTTGGGGTAAGCCAAGCAAGAATAAGAATAACACTTCCATGATGGCTTAGGAGTGATTATTTGGCACTCTCCCTCCCCAGATGGCCGAATGCTTGATGTTCTTCTCACGTTCTGTTGCGTTTTCCCTGCCTTGAATGGGCTGTGTACACAACCATTGTTTGATGAGTAAAATTGAAGGCAAGCCTTGTAAACTGTGGATGCCCCCTTGCCAAAGACATGGCACTGCAAAGACAATATGTGCAGACATCTCTTTTGCACTCTCGAGACTTTATGCTACTTAGTTTGAGGCTTTAGGAAGAGAGAGAGAGAGAGAGAGAAAGTTGTTTTTTGTGGAAGAAACCTGACAACCTTTATGAGGATTACGTCTTAAAAACAGTCAGAGTTGAAAAAAAAACCTCTTCAGTTATTGTAGTTTTCAAAAGTAAAAGTGAACATCTATTACACTGTAGTTTACCTTGCAGTGCACAAAATATCCCTGCAGCTGGCAGAAGACATATTTACAAATCTGACATGGCTTTCTCAGTGCTTTCATGAAGAAATCTGTTACATTTCTTTCTTTTATGTATATTTTATTAAACTGACTTGATCAGGCATTCTTACTGAAATAAGAGCTTTCAGGATTACAGGACAAACATGAAGCATTACGACTATTGATCAAGTTAAAACTACTTTACTTGGAAATCAGTTCATCTCTCCAGTCTAATTCAGTCTACCCATAAACTTACCTGTTGTTTTCCAGTGGGTAGTAAGGGTATAAGAGCAAATTCCAGACACTAGTAGTCCAAATTCTGCCCCCAATTAGCCAAATGTACCTCCAGCTTGCACAGCGTTCGCCTACTGCACTGAAAAGTAGTGTTTTTTAGTACTAATATTTTTGCCCATACACTCTCAATACAACTGGCCTTATGGTGCAACACACCTGAGTCAAATCAATAGGTAATTGGCAGACTTGTGCAGAGTTTGATGTCAAGCTCTGCGCGGCTAATAATTTGCCACCCCTACCTAACCTAACAGTATCACTCTGCAGCAAGGGATGTCCGCTATGACATTGTCCATTAGTTTATAGCTTGGACCTCTAAATTACAACACATGAACAGAAACACATTTTTTCGCAAAACTGGTCCTATTACCTCATTATTATTTTTTTTTTTGTGGTCGAATTAATGCCAATCTCTCCAGTGAATTTCTAAAATATCCAGGACTCTCCACTTTTTGTGGAGAGATTTTTTTTGGATGTTAAAGCTGCACTTCAATACTCATTAATTTGTTCTTAAAATTTGAGCTAAATTTGTATTTTGGGGGGTGTTAATGCACTTTAATCCATGTAATGTTCATTGGCTCTGAAATTTGTGTTAGGTCTAGAACAGCTTCAATGTGAATTCCATTAAAGTCAGAAAGTCAGCATCATCTGCAAACAGTAAACATATTGATCCAAATACAACCAGGACACAGTTTTCAGGCCACAGCTGAACTTTAAATTCCACTCATGGAATCAGAGTCTAATAGGGATTTCTGAAGAATTCATTGGCAAAATGTAACTGGGAATAAACAGCTTGACCACAGAAAAGTAAATATGGCAAAATGACTTAAATGTACTGACAACTTACAATAATGAAAACAGAACCAATCCATTTGTGTTGTTTTTTTTGTTTTTGTTTTTGTTTTTTTGTTTTTTTATTGTTTTAATAACTGCTGTGCAAGGCCTGAAACAGTTCACAAGGACATGCAAAACACATAAACCTTGCCTTTCCTGCAGGTAATTGGTGGTGCTAAAGGGCTACATAAAAGAGAAGTAGAGTTCATGAAGTGATTGGTTAATAGCAAATCAGTGCATTTAATCACCAGTGAGGCCAGCTTTCTTAAGTAGAGTGGGAGGGGGCATTGCCATTTTACTGAGGTCAAAGAGTTTGCTTTAAATGACCTTACAGAAGAGGAGTAACTAAATGTGCTGAATGATTGTCCAATTAATCTTCAATTCAAGACGTGTTGTAGTGAAGTGCTGCTTGTGACTTGCATTTTGATGGAGTTTTCAAATAGTTTGGCTTTAACTGGGATGAGAAGTGAAAATAGTATGAAATATTCATAAACAGCTTTTTCTAAATATCATCAAAGATGATTTTTTTTTTTTCCTTTTTTTTTTTTTTCTCTCAGCCAGCCACATTTTTACACTTGATCCCCTGAACGAACAGTTCAAAGTGTAATACAGCTCACTTCAGATAATTTTGGTTTGCCCTTGAGTTAACATTGATCATTTCCTTAATGCTTAGAAGGGCTAAAACCCTACAAACTTTGCATGTTTTAATGGAGCTTTTAATCCAGCTTTTGTCACATGCTACATGCTACTCACCAGCTGCAGACAGCCTCCATGGTAAGAATGCTCACTCTGATGTTTTGCTGTGAGCTTTGTAAATGATGCTCACCAATACGAGTTTTACCTTCTCCTTAAAAAAAATTATATATATATATATATATATATTTTTTTTTTGTTGTTTAATTCCATTTTTTTTTATTGAAGGACCATTTGTTTGTGTGTTACTTTTTTTTTTTTTTAAAAGGGGCAGATAACATGATAATTTTTCTTCTTCCTGCTTCTTTTCAAGCATGGTGGTGCAATGTGAGATGCATTTTCTTGTCCTGTCCAGTCTTGTTTGCGTCTGCAAGACCATGTAAGGACTAAACCGTCAAATTAAGAAAAACATATACATATTGACTAGAGATGTTTTCTATTAAAGGGCTAGTGTATGCAGTGTGTTTTATTCATTTATTTGTTTCTTTATTTGTTTATTCATTTTAACTGTAAACAGCATAGTATTCCATAACTGTTAAAATTTCAATATTTTGTATTTCTTCAAAAATTCGGATTTTGTGTTAAAAAAAATGTGCCTTAAAACGCCCTCTACAAGATAAAACCTTCTTTGTTTTTTTTTTACATAAAGTAGATGTAAACTTAGTGTTTCTCTACGTCACAAGATGATTTGAAAAAAACTCACAACCCCCTCCCCCGAGATGGCAAAAAGACAGGTCCCTGCTCTGTAGGCGTAAAAACCTTGCTCAACGAAGCTTATGTACGGATAAGAACTTATGTTATGTAGGTTTACTACTTTCAGAGTTTGCAATTTTTACAGAACTTTTGAGACCACATCACACACCACAGATGCAGTTTCTGACATTTGTGTAGTTACAGTTTAAACATCTCTGTTGATGACATTTTTTGAGACCTCTGATGAGGAGGAATACTAAAGTCTGCTGTACCTCACAAGAGGAAATTGGATGACATTGTCTGGGTGGGCATGTATTTCCTCTGCCCAATGACAAGCTAGCTGCTAGCTTATGGATTCACAGTTCAAACGGAAGTTAAACCTATTCTAATGCTCCGTTGCAGTCTGCAATACAATAAATAGACTCAAGTGCTTAAAAGCCGTACATTTGTTATGCAGTTCCATTCTTCCTATACTTGGGAATTTTTGGCTAGCTATATTTTAGCTGCTCAGACAACAAGGTCTTATATTCTCTCATGAGCCCTTTCTGCAGGGCAGGCATGAGGCCAGCAAGTTGATTTCCAGGAAGTGGTGCGGATGTTTAGCTGTTTAGCTCCTCTGAGATTAAGTCTGCCAGCTCTGCAGCTGCCACAGGTGATCAAAATCCTAATCTCTGTACGGTTTACTCTGAAACTCAAATAGAATTTTATGTCGGCATTTCTAACCTTAAGATGAGGGCAAGCACAGCAGCAGATTTTACCAGTGTGTTAAACATATATAGAATTGTTAGGTGGCTTTATGGCAACAGCTTTTATAAGTGAGCAAATAAACAGTAGTTTTTATTTTTATTTTCTAAAAGCATATTTAAAAAATTTGTGATGTGTGTATGAGAACATTTTTAGCCCTGCAATTGACTGGTGAGCTGTTCAGGGTGTACCCCGCTTTTCGCCCAAAGACTGCTGGGATAGGCTCCAGCTTTCTCATGACCCTTCATTGGACTAAGCGGTTTGGAGAATGAATGAATGAATGAATGAATGAACTTCTTTTTCAACTTCAGAGTCGTGGTGGAGATGGAGCCCATCTTCAGGTGAGACGTATGCCCTGGAAGGATGACCCTGTGCATTTCTGATACCAGAATCAATCCTAAGTTCCTGATATAAACAATCAAACTAAACATATAAAAAATAATTATATAACTTTATTATATAACTTTATTATATCGTTAAATGACTTTATCATTCCATTGCCAGAAAATTTGAAGACTTCTTGTTCGACAGAAGTGTTCTTTGTTCCTGTAGTTTTTCCGTAGTCAGTATAGACAGAGTATGGACTTTGCAATGGTGGGAACTGCTCACTGATTTTCAGTTCAGCTCTTTAGGAACCTACAGTTGATGTCACAGAAACTCTGTCCATCCTTTTATATAGTCTATGGGAGAGCTGGCATGGAGCAAGACCCTGTCATGACAAGGGATCTTAATGCCACTGGTTCTGAAATTCCATCTTGCCATTGTTAACAAACACTGATATGGCTTTAAGGAGCTTGTAGTTGTTTGTGTGAATTACTTACCAGGACAAGTGACTGAACAGTAAACCCCCACAACCATCCCCAACGGCAATATATTGTAAAACTACTGTATGATGAAGTCTAAAGACTCCACTGATGTACATAAGTATAAATCAAAAGGATTTTCTATTGTTGTAAAGTCTGACAAGGGATATTTTTGTGAAATGTTTTTGATAAAATGTGTTCTAACAGGGCCCTGCGATGGACTGGCGAGCTGTCCAGGGTGTACCCTGCCTTTCGCCCTAAGGCTGCTGGGATAGGCTCCAGCTTCCCTGAATTGGATTAGAATGAATGAATGAATGAATGTTCTAACAGGCAAGAAAAAAAAATTACTATCTACATACAACAAGCATATTGCCCTCGTTCACAGAACACAGAAGAAAATGTGTGTGTGTGTCTGTGTGTGTGTTTACCTTAAATACTTTCATCTTATTTGGAAAAAAGAGAGAAAAATATTGCAATTTCTTTTCTGTAAATTATCACATTAAGTACCACAAATGAATAAAGCCACTGATTCTATTTGAGATGAGAAATGTGTAGGTAAATAAGTATTCTTAAAAGTTAATTGTTGATCACAGTTGACAGTTCCACGCCAACCTGGGGTTCATGAAGAGCTAATGAAGCTACAGTTATCAGGAAACAAACCTCAAACTATGAGACAACACAATGACTATACATAGAGGTTTGTCTTTTAACAGCGCTATCCTGACAGGTGTAGAGTCCAATCTTTCAACAGCATAAGCCTGAGGCAGGATGCTCAGAAGTTCAGGGCTCACTTCATTCTGCAGGGAACCTTCTGCTAAGCAAAGGCTCAACAGAAAAATCAACAATGGTTATCAAACCTGTCCTCACTTCTTCACATTTAAGTGAAAATAAAACTGTGGAAAACAGAGGCTCTTGAAATTGGACAGAACGACTTCCAATGTAATTTTTTTTCTCATAAATGCCAAATTTATGTTGAAATGAGATCAATAAATATATAATAAATATCTGCAGCTTCGAATGATCTGTTTTCTAGCTTTGGGAAACCCATGAGACTTAAAAACAGTAATGCTGTCCTTATTTTTTTCTAGAGCCACAGCAACACTACTAAAACTGAAGTGGGGGGAACAGCAGTGCCTTTTAGGAATTTTTGGAGCTAAGCTAGTTTTTTGTTATCGGACTTCTGTGCTCATTATGGATTGTCCATAACAAGCACAGTGTTCGAACATTAAAAGTGTCCACATGTACACCTGACATCAGGACTCCCTGGGCCGCAGTTTGATGATTGATTTTGTAATTGTCTCATCGGATCCGTGGCCACATGCCTTGGACACTCGGGTGAAGAGAGGGGCAGAGCTGTCAACTGATCACCATCTGGTGGTGAGTTGGCTCAGGTGGTGGAGGAAGAAGCTGGACAGATCTGGCAGGCCCAAAGGTGTTGTGAGGATTTGCTGGGAACGTCGAGTAGAGTCCCCCATCAGAGCGAGCTTCAGCTCCCACCTTTAGCAGAGCTTCAACCATGTCCCGAGTGAGGCGGGGGACATTGAGTCCGAGTGGGCTGTGTTCTGTGCCTCGATTGTTGAGGCAGTCAGCATTTGTTTGTGGACACCTGCAGTGAGGGATGCCGTAAAGCTGAGGAAGGAGTTATATCAGGCCTTCTTGGCCTGTGGGACTCTGGAGGCAGCTGATAGATACCAATTGGCTAAGCGGAATGTTGCTTTGGCTGTCGCCAAGGCAAAAACTTGTGCATGGGAGGCTTCGAGGCTATTCTGGTCCACCGTCCGGTGACTCGGGAGGGGGAAGCAGTGCTCTGTCAAAACTGTGTACAGTGGAGGTGGGGAGCTGCTGACCTCAACTCGGGACGTTGTGGGTTGATGGAGGTAATTCTTTGAAGACCTCCTCAATCCTACCAACACGTCCTCCAGTGAAGAAGCAGAGCTAGGGGACTCAGGGGTGGACTCTGCTATCTCTGGGGCTGAAGTCGCTGAGGTGGTTAAAAAGTTCCTTGATGACAAGTCCCCAGGGATGGATGACATCCGCAGTTCCTTAAGGCTCTGGATGCTGTGGGGCTGTCCTGGCCGACACGCCTTTGCAGCATCGACAGCATGGACATTGAGATGGTGCTTCTGGACTATCGGACCGAGGGTGGTGGTCCCCCTTTTTCAGAAGGGGGGCCGGGGAATCACATTCCTCAGCCTCCCTGGTAAGGTCTATTCAGGGGTCCTGGAGAGGAGGGTCTGTCAGATAGTCGAATCTCAGATTAAAGAGGAGCAGTGTGGTTTTTGTCCTGGTCATGGAACAATGCACCAGCTCCATATCGTCTTTGGTGTCCTGGAGGGGGCATTGTACAAGCTGTTCAGCCCCTGTACGACAGGTGTCAGAGCTTGGTTCGCATTGCCGGCAGTAAATCGGATTCGTATCCAGTGAGGGTTGGACTGGATATGACTGCCAAGGCTGCCCTTTATCACCGATTCTGTTCATAACTTATATAGACAGAATGAGTTTCCCCCGCTGGGTGGCCGGGCTTTCCCTTGGAGATAGGGTGAGGAGGTCGGTCATCTGGGAGGGGCTTAGATTAGAGCCGCTGCTCCTCCGCATCGAGAGGAACCAGTTGAGGGGGCTCAGGCATCTGCTCAGGATGCCTCCTGGATGCCTCCCTGGTGAGGTGTTCCAGGCATTTCCTTCCGGGAGGAGACCTCGAGGGAGACCCAGGACACACTGGAGGGATTATATCTCTAGACTGACCTAGGAACGCCTTGGGATTACCCCTGCAGAGTTGTGGCTGGGGAGAGGAAAGGTTGGGCTTCCCTGCTTAGGCTGCTGCCCCCGCGACCCGAGCCCAGATAAGTAGCAGAAGATGGATGAATGGATGGATGGATGGATGGATGGATGGAGTCATGCTATGTGTGTACAACAAACTAGGCCTTTAAGGATACCCTGTGCTTAGCCCAGACTACAAGACTGGAACGATATTTTTTTTGTGTCGAAAGAAGGCTTTATAGTAAAGACAGTAGTTCACATAGAGATTGAAGCGTGTGTAACAAGAGTGATATGTCTCTCATTCTTTTATGTTTGGAATTTCACAAAATCCTGATCTAAACCAGGAAATCTCCACTCTATTAATGTTCAGATTGTGTTCAACAAATTGTCTATGCTCCAGTTTTAATACTGGTACTGCCCCTTTAAGAAGTCGCTGTCTGATGACGTCAGCACTGCATTGTTCTCAGCCCGCGTTGCGGAGCTCTTAGTTCGCGCTTTGCAGTCTGAGAGAAGGTATGGGCCATTTTTCTGCTCGTAATTAACTAAGCATTTGATTATTTTGATTGTACAAATTGAATGTTAATGATTGTTGATTTATAGGAGCTGTAGACACGAAGTTTTGTGCTGTTTATTTTGTGCATTTACTCGAGTTTATAGTATTCACATATATCATGCAGCTACAAGGTCTTCCTATGTGTCTGCTAACAGGAGGCTGATGACCAACCTGTGTGAAGCAAGCTGCATTGTACAGCACTTTTCTGTTTGTTTGTACAGGTACGTTTATCTGTGTTTGTTGTTCACATGAGCAATTAATTCTGGTTGCATTTGATGTGCATTAATACATAATTGCTGTCAGTTATAAATTAGTTTATTTCTTTTATTTATATTAAACAAGTGGGTTATTGCTGTGATACAAAGAATTGTATTAAATGGTTATCCAGCTCAGTCCGCGCTTTGCAGTCTGAGAGAAGAAGGTTGATGACCAACCTGTGTGAAGCAAGCTGCATGGTACAGCACTTTTCTGTTTGTTTGTACAGAATGCTATTAAAGAACAGCTAGCAGCTGCCGTGGTCCAGATGTTTCATTCAATGTCACGTGCAAGAACACAACGCAGAAAGAACAAGTAATTCACGGGTGTGGAGAAGGTCAGGAAGACCAAGAAAGGACAGCAGACACACTCCCGTTACACGTGTCTAAATGATTATTTAATGTCCAAATATGCATGTGTTAAAACAGTGAAATATAGTGTATTATGATGTATAACATTACATCTAATGTTAGATTGAATATCAAATGTTTTGTGTTTTGCAACATTAAATTTGAAGTTATGAAAAAATTAACAAAAGCAGAGTTTAGTTTGTCTTCACTTTCTCCTTTTTCTTTCCCTGGCTTTTCGTTCCACTTTCCTTTTCCTCTTCCATTGTTCTGTTACACGCCTTCCAGTTCCTTAACAGTATCCAAAAAAAGATAAGTAAAATGTTTATTATTAAATAAATAGAGCAAAACAATTCACCATTTTCAACAACGATGAAAAGCTTCAGCCTTTCCCGTTATCTACAACAGTGGTTCTCTAAATGGGTACTATGGGATACTTCGGGAGGTACTTGAGATAAATAAAATATCAGAAACAAAGTACAGAGTTGTAAAATAATTAATAACAGAATCAATGCAAAAGTACTGTTCAAACTACATACACTATTTTATTTCTCATGTAACGTTTGTGATCGTGATAGTTTTCTTTTTCTTCAAAACATTTTGCCCAGGTCAACTGCAAATCATTTAGGGGTTATGGTACTACAAAAAGTTATGAGAACCATTGGAGCATGAGCAGTTCTGTTTAGGTATAACACAAATAAAAGACAAAAGGTTTTTCGAACTTTTCACACGGCGTGCCACCTCAGAATACATCAGCCTTACCAAGTACCACTGTGCGCTATATAATATTATGACTAATATTAAAATACAGTAGAACAGACCTAAATTTTGCCATCACTTTAGACAGAGGCAGGTTAGTTTCAGATGAAAATATTATGTATTGCAGCTACCTTAGTAAAAGGGGTTTATCAGCAGAATTTTGACTTACAACTGGTTGGTTTAGCACCACACAGGCCATACTAAATATAACATAATTGTTTCCCATATGTTTGGTAACAGTTTTTCTTTACAACATCACTATAATCTAATGTTTTTACTCACCTTAACCTCCTTTTAAAAAAAAACCTCAAAAATAATTACATTTTCATCCAAAAAGAAGTTGTAATTACTACAATAAATCCCTCCACACATAAGTTTCTTTATCTTCGCGTTGAAAGAAGCAACACCTGTCCATTCCAGTTTTACGCTCGGATAAATATTTTTGTCTCATCAGATTCAAACCATTATATCACTGGTTTTTCCAAAGTCAAACAAAGACTGGGAGAAGTACTCAGATCTGAACTTTCCAGTGAAGCTGACAGCAGCTCCCCAGGTGACCTATGTTTCTGTTTCTGTGCTGTGAAAATGATCCGATCACGTATACAACCAGAGAAGCACCAGAGCAGAGCAACTGGAGCACAAGGTTGCTGTAAAGTTTACCTGTAAATGTACAGTACAGGTTGCAACTGTTTTGGCTATCCAAGGATGGACTCAGAACCTCTGTGGCTGAAGCCATGGTAGAATTGACTTTTGATGCCTCTGCCATAAACAGCCCAAATGCTGAAAGCCTGAACGACAAAGCACGATTCACATACCTGGATGTCTCTGTTGTCTTACCCAGACATTCAGGATCTGGATAAATAGTACAACAAAGCTGTGTAACAACTCAGTGATTCAACCTTGGGTTTTACAATTGATCAGTGCACGTTCACTTAAAAAGGGGTTTGTGTTTGCTGCATCTGGCCGATTGCACATGTAAAGAAACCCTGCAGAGCAGCACACTTTACCGTGGAGGAGCGGACAATTATTCCTCACTAACATGAAGTCTAAACACATCATCCAGGCCAAAAGCAACACAAATGGAAGGCTGGCAGAATGTAGCTGACTCTGTTAATGTATAAAGTTGTTAGATTGTCAAATATTAATTTATCAGACAATATAAATTGACTACACTGATCACATTGTCACAGCCCAGATATTCCAGGTGGAGCTTCCCCACTTCTTTCTTCTCTTTGTAATTTTTTAAAAGTCAAGAACAAGAACAAAAACATACTTCAATGACAAGACCTAAATTTCTTAACCAAAAAGATACCTCTGTCTCCAAAAACTCTTTCTCTCCTACACGCTGCTCTCAGGTTCTCTGCACCTACGTCAGTCAAATAGGTAGGTCAATTTTCCAAGAATACTGACGGGTCAGGAAGTTGTGGTTTTACACTTGATGAGCTCTTATCCAGAACATAACCTTCACTGAAACAGGTTGGCCATTCAGCATAAGTTACCATGGTAATTGACCCTGGTAGTAAAAAAAAAACCAGCTTTGTAGTACAGAAAACTCAGATTTAAATCTTATCTTGATTAGGGAATATCTGTCTTTGTTGTGCAGGTCTTGGGGTAAATAGATAACATGGCCAGTTTTTGGGAAGATCACATGTTGGCCACTTCAGACAGTTACCCGACAGATAGCTTCACCATTTGTAAACGCTGACTATTGTCTGGTTTACATTCCAAAAACTGTCTTTTCACTAAACACCAATATGCTGCTCTGCCTCTTCTGGAGCCTGCAACTGCTGCCGTACTGTGCTGCCTGTATTTGTGCCACAACTGGGACAATGAAGAGATGCTAATAGAGACCAGGGTACATCACTGAGACACTCAATTTGACTTGTTTCCCCCAGTTTGTATGGCATGAGTTCACATAAATTACAGTGACAAAGAACTGCAACTCCAAGTTAGACACGACCAAAAGAAATGCAGAAAATCAGAAATGAAGGAAAAGTGGAAAACCCTTCATGTTTGCTGACAAACAGATTTTTTCCAGTGTGGAAATTCTTCTTTAGAAGACATGGATCAGTTTGTTGCAGAATAAATGTGTCTGCGCTTTGCACTGGCTGTGAAAATGTTCAGAAAAAGGGGGTTTCATGAAAATAGCTGGGGTCACCTCAGCTTTCAACAGGATAAGTGGTCATTTTTCCCCAAGTAGGATGCGAAATAGCAAGCGACAGAAAGGCAAAACAAACTTTGTGACCTTGCATTCAAGGTCTTGTTGGATGAAAGTGCAAAACATTTTCCACCATTGTGCAGACTTGTAATATGGAGAAGGACAAACCCCTCTTCCTTTTTCTTCATTCTCTGATGATAGATAGAATGAGAGCATGAGGTAAAGAAATAGATTTTCAGTATCAACCCACATACATCCAAAGACAAGGTTAGACATTTGCAATCCACAACAAAGCTTCTGGTTTAGGAGAAACATCAGATATCTTAAAGGGAAGATAAAGATCGCCTGCGCTACTAGACCTTGACATTAGGAACATCTTTGGACAGCGTGTAGGATTTGCTATCATACTTTTTGGATGATAGACTGTCGACTGGTTAATTTGTGGTCTCCATAAAGAAATCAGAAAAGTTTAACATGCAAAATTAGTTCTTGATTTTAGCTTAACTTTACTTGTTGTCTGGTATTTTATGTCCATACGTTTCAGATACAAGAAGTTTCCAGTAATTCTTGACTGGCCTCTAAAAACAGCCTTTTATGAATCACAGCTAAATGAGAATAAGAAAGAAAGAGAGCTAAGCCTTCAGAAAGTAAACGTTGCTTCAGCTGTCAAAGTCTGAGATGAAATTAAGATAACATTCAAATGGAATCCAATTAGCTTTCACACAACTTGCATTATGACACATCTGTGAATAGTCAAAGTATTTCCATGTCAAATACAGATCCCTTCCTTGACATGTCTGTCCTGTAATCTAAATGTGACCAAATTAGGGAGTTTAATGCATTAACAAAGGTGAGCAGTCATTTGAGCTTCTGTCTGAACCTTTTACCTTGTTTATATGCTTTTCCTGCAGAACCAATAAAAAGGAGAAGTGAACCAATATTTTAAAACTAATCCCATTTGTCAAATGACAAGATTTTGGCACAAAATTAAAGATGGACAGAAATAAATGGTAATAAAATCAAAGAAGGGAACAGGCTGACTGTCACTGAAACAAAATATTGACGACTGAATGAATAAAGTATTTCTGCACCAAATGCATTTGGAGATTCTCGTTGCATCAAACATTGTTGTGCCTTAGGGTCACTCCTGCCATCTGTAATGCTAGCTTTCATTGGACGTGGTTGTACGTGCCGTAATTAGTGTCTAAGAGCAAATTGTAAGGATCATGTCTGCATTCAGAGGAAATGGCTCTGTGTGGAAAAAAAAAAGGAAAAATATTTATGGTGAACTCATTGAGCTTGACGTGAGCATGCCAAATCATGGAATGCAAGCAGCACACAGTGACAGAATTGAAACACAGATGCATGCAACATTTAAATGAACACAGCAAATATCCAATAACAAGCCTGCTGGCCAATTTCATAAGAGTGTGAGCCATGTAATGGTTTAAATAAGATGATTTAACTTAATCTTTAATGAGCCAATCCATGGGCCCTTTGCCTCCAAGACAGCACAGGCAAAATTTGCAAATTTTGAGTGGCATTCACATCACACAAAGTGAAACACTGCACAAAAATCAGCAAGACGTTATGTTCAACCTTTACTTTAATTAGATGTCAGGGAAAATGTGGATTGCTATAAACAAGCCATTATGCTATTAATTTACACAGAGGAGACAACAATCTAATCACACTGTCACATTAGGGGTATAAACTGTCTTTCTGTGAAGGCAGGAATCCACAATCCGTTAGTTAGTGTTTGTATCTAATGCAACATTTTTCCAGCAGGAGAATCATTTCTGCAGGTTTAGAAAACATGAATAAATGGACACTTACATCCTCATAAATTACAGATTAACTATCAGTTTCCTTTCAGATTATTCAGATGATGACCTGCAGCTCTTTGACAAATAGATTTATTTTAATTTATTTTTGTTTTCATCGTCAGCATTTTTGGGATCAAGCATCCTAACCAGAGGATGAAATTGATGGTGAAATGTCTTTAGAATTACTCAAAATATCCAACTGATTCTCACCTAATATAGAGTATTCTGGTGTTACAGTGCAAGCTGATCTTTACATTAGCAGTGAGTCAGCCTTTTAAAAGCCTGTTTCTTTCTTCTGATGGTTTCTGTGTTATTTATAACAGGTCAGCTGAGTTACAAATCTGAACCCTATCAGGGATTGTTCTCTCCCTCCCACAAAGTCATGATTCTGAGATGCCTGGATTATACTATTTGTTCTTCATCTCCATGAAAGTCATTTGCATAATTCCCGCCTTTTCCTAGTTTGTCGAAGAGTCAGACAAAGAGTTAGCAGTTGGCTGGCACTCTGCCATTACTGACAAATCATCTGACCAATAACAAAAAGTATAGCCCTTCAAGAGAGTGTCTTAAAGAGACAGGAGATTCTTCTTCTTCTTCTTCTTAATAATAATAATAATAATAATAATAATAATAATAATAATAATAATAATAATAATGAAAATAATAATGAATATAATAATAAATAATAATGAAAACCATTTTTAAAAAGACAAAAAAGTATTGCAAAGCCACTGAAACACTGTTGAAAAAGCATAAAACTCTTACATTTGTATAAAAGGTTTCAGGATTTATTAAAACATTTGTGTCTTAGCTGACAAGGCCAATTAAATATAATATAATATAATTAAATTTGAATATAGTAAAGATTTTTTTCTTTAATGATTATTTACATATGGTGTCATGTGTAATTGAAATTATACACAAAATGCATTACTTTTACAAATTAGTTTTAACTCTAGGTTTGTACTTCTTTTCAAAATGACAACATTGTATAATGTGTCAGAAAATATTTGGGTAACCCTTGAGAAAAGTAAGCAAAAAATAATAAATCTAACAAATAATCTATGAAGCAGGTATGGTTACCATGAAAAGTCTAAGTCGATTAAACACTTAAAGGGGTCCTATTATGGTGTTTCAAGTTTTCTGAGTTTTCTACAGTGTTACAGTGTTGAATCCTCATCAGACATGTGAATGGCACTGTTTTTTTTTGTTTGTTTTTTTTTCACCTAAACGCATGTTTGAGTTTGAGTTCCAGCACTCTCTCCGTTCGGGTTCCATGGCGACGAAAAACGCTGTGTTGACATTGTATTTTTTTTTTATTTTTTTTTTTATTGAGTTCATATGAACCTAATCCTTGTTTATGAGATGTTACAATGACGGCGAAAGCAGTTGCGGTGCGCGCTCCCGATCTAGTGCAGTGGCAGGAGGCGGGGCTTAATGCGGAAGAGTCTCAATCCACTCAATTTGCCCACATGCTGATCTGACAGCCTACGGAGAGGGTCGGTCTGAAGTAGATAAAGCGATTTGTGACAATAACTCGATCAATCCCAGCCCTTCTGGTCTCAGAAATAAAAATAAATTAGCCTGAAATGCACATAATAGTTCCACTTTAACAGAAACTGCTGGGTAGCTGTCTGACAGATGAACTGAATTAAGATCATGTCATGTTCTGCAAACACCCAAAGATATTTGTATCAACCTGTAATTTAACAACACACTAATGCAGCGCTCTATTATAGTATACTACTGTACATCTGTGGCTGATATTGCAAAAAGAAAAGTTGTTCCATATGCAGTCTCTTTCTTCTGCTGATGGTTATTATTACTGTTAAAATATGCACCTTTGTATTGACAGTCTGAAAATACCCTCAACCATCAGCTACATTTGTAAATGTTCAAAACATTTGACAGTGATATACTGTTTTAAAAAAGAATGCGACCTCAACCCACACTGGCAGATGCTGCAGTAAATGAGAGCCTCGAACAATGGATTTTACTCTGCATTGCACATCCTTTACTTGAGATGACCACCTGTATTGTTCTTTTCTGTTCTGCACAGTCTTTCCATTGTTGGACTCATCTGTCAAACAGACAAAAGTGTTAAATAGTTTTCCCTCTCACGGGCAAGCGAGCATGAAAATACAAATCCAGCCTGAATGTCAGTTGATTTTAAAGCAGGTCATCTGTTTTGACAACGAGTAGACAGGGATGGAAAAAAGAAAAAGTGAAAAAAAAAAAATAAAAAAAAAAAATCAAGACATAGGAGGAGCAAAGGAAAAATATTTTCCAAATACATTGCTGTTAGCATGTGCCATCACAGATCAAAGAGTAACTTCCAGCAGAGCTGTCCCTGTCAGTCCATCAGTCACATTAGCAATCTAAGTGTAGCTCAATCAACTAGTCTCTGTAAGGGGACTCTGTCTGTCCCCAGTATGTGTCCATCAGAAGGAAAATGTTGTATTGATTACTTGTCTGGAGAGCCTACAAACTGCAGCTGCAAGTGACAGTCCGTAACTCAGCTCTGCTCTGGTGACAAACAAATGCTGGAACGCTCCTGGAGGTGAACAGAGAAAGTATCAAGCAGATGTTTATCGTACAGACAGAAAATAATTTCTTCTTGACAATGTCACAAAACACTTGGCGCCAAGCAGTTAACGAAGCATCAGTGAACTCATAACTATCTTATTTTTGATAAGAAGAGTGACAGCGTTACGCCAGGGTTGTGGCAATCTGCCAGTCGAGCATGCCAAGACAACAGCTCTGTGTAAATTCAAATTAATCATCTTGCCAAGAAACTGCAGAAAAGAAAGAGAAAGAAAAAAAAAGCCATGAGATAATGAAAACGATGGTATCAGCATTGTCCTGTTTTCACGTTTGGTATTCTGCCATCCGTGTTGGTTGCTGACTATTGATATTTACTTTATATTGTTGTCTGTGTGTTGGCAGGTCAAACCTTTATAATGAGGGCAAATAGAGAAGCTGCAGTGTACAAACAAAGAACCAAGCGTGTGCTGCCGAGTTAAATGCTAAATATTAGCTGCCAAAAAGAAGTGATAAACAAAGCGTACAGTGAAGCATCCATTTGTTCTTTCACGCTGGTTATATTTGTTTGCTATGTGATAAATTGCTGATTCTTTTCTTACAGACCAAACATGCCGTATGTATCACATTTAAAAGGGCATATTATCATTTTAACAGATGACTTTCAGTTTAGTCATCAGAGAAGAGCCTGTAGAAGAACAGTTGTATTGGATCAGAAACTGGGACTCTTAAGGGACTCTTAAAGTGAAAAAAAAGCATGTTGCTTTTCTTGCAAACACTATATGTATACAGTGTGTTTGTGTGGGGAAAAACTAACATATTGCATCTTTCCATCAGCAAAAGTCCTTGTTTTCATGATCTTGACTCCCTGACGAGCTTTTTTTTTCTTCCCTCATTGTTTTTCTTTATCACCACAACACAAAATGTTAGAGGCAATGACTTATTTCACACTCCCCTGCTGAGAAAGAAGATATCAAAGTGACAAACAATGAAGATTAAAACAAGAATAAAAAACAAGGCACAACAAAGACTGCCTCACTGAAAGTCATTAAACTTGCAGAAGTGAAAAAAAAAAAAACATATAAGCATTATTTTATTGTATTTTGTAAAAAAAAAAAAAAAAAATAAATAAATAAATAAATAAATAAAAGCAGACTTAAAGACACTTTGAGGCAAAAGAGAAAAAAAAAAAAAACGGCCTGAATTCAATGTTTATTAAAAAGCTCTTGAAGTCCATCCCTCTACTTTGTCAAAGCAACAGTACGATCCCTCTTCAGTTTTGTTATTTGGAGACATAAACAATTCAGTTTGAAGTGTGGTTTTTTTGTGTTTTAAAGGATGCGGATTTGGCTTGTAACCACAGCTTCACGTTTTACTGCCACAAGATTTACATAAAAAGCCTGCAGACGGGAAAGTTTTCAACAGATTCTGGTGAAAAGTAGACTAAGGATGAGCAAGAAAATGAAAGCCTCAAGGACTGGTGGGTGGGGGTGTCGTGTGTGTGTGTACGCGTATGTGGGGGTGTTGGTGGCAAAGATAGGTGGGGGGGGGTGTACTGGAAGGGGTTGTGGGTAGCTGAGCTTTAGCCTGGCTGCGTTAGAGAGCAGCAAATCCGACTTGGTTGGTAAACAGAGGCTCCAGGGACACTTCTTTTGCATGCAGGCTTGCTGCTGACGAGATGGAAGCCCTCTGTGATTCTAATAGAGTAAGCTCATAGAAATCACCGTAAAAAATGCCAATAAGGCTGTCAGCCAGCACTACAGACACAGGCTCTCACTCAAACACATCAGGACTGAAATTATACAACTCACACATGCACATACACACACACAAAGATAAATATGTATTTACTTGTGAACTCTCCAGCTTTCCAACAGCCATAAACATGCCATTTTCTGAGGAGAAAATTGGTCTTAGCTTGAAGTAGCATAAGGGCACCATCTCCCTTTAATTTAACCCCCATTGACTTTGACTGGACTGCTTTAAAGCGAGTGCAGCGCTTTTCAACTCTACACAACCGCTAACAAACTAATTTTATGGTATTTTCAAAGGGGGATGAAGCACATTTTAGGAATTCCCATACTGCATGTTATTCTTTTGCTCTTGGATAGTTGTGTCAAAAGCAGACTTTAAATAGGATGCCAACTTTGTGCAGATTTTTTTTTTTTTTTAAAGTTTACGCTCTAATGAGGTAATGAGGTTTGTATTCTGCCTCAGATTTGGAACTGCTGCTTTTCTTTGCTTTTTTTTTCTTTCTTAGTGAGCTAGACATGGCTGGAGATAGTCTGCACCCACAAATCAGCAGCCCCTGACTTTACACCCCAGTGACATCACAAATTCAAGGGCTCAGCCTCTGATGTCGAGCTTGAAGAAATACTGATGCAAGTTCACAGACATCACCCGAACTGTCCTGGGACATTAAAATAATCCATGAATACTTCAAAATTGGCATTACCCTTTAATGATCTCCTTTTTCCTGGTTTGTTGTGGACCAGTGTTCCCTGTACAGTATGGAAGGTCCTCTCCAAATGTATAAGAAGATGAGAGAGCCCTCCCCCGAGATCTGTTTTCTCTTTCCTTTCCTTTCTTTTCCTTCAGAGGGATGCACCTGTAATTTGTCTTCATCAACTATTATGGACATCCTCAGGAACAAAACCCAGACCCGAAAAGTATCAAATCAACAGCACATTTTTCAGAAAATGGCAGATCCAATTTTATACATGTCCCTGAGGCTTCCCTCTAACTGTTAGTGTGCTGACCCTTCACTCACTTGATACCGCTTTTCTGCAGCCGAGGAGAAGCTCTTCAAGATTGTTTCTGTCTTTTGCAACCTGTGAGATAGACTTCAATTGGATAAATGCTAACAAGATGTCCCAATGATGTCCAATACAACATCTTGAAGACATGTAAACCTGCTGGGCTAAATTGCGAATGTTGAAAAAGACAGGAGAGATGGAGCACTGGTTCATTTTGACATCTGCTGAGACAGTGTTGTCTTGTTTGTCATTTAGTGTGATGGGAGGTAGGAGAAAACACTGCAAATGCTGATCTGAGTCTTCCAAGAGGTCAGTTCATTTTCATCCTTCTTTATTTCTAAACTGACTTGCTTGTGTCTGACGGAAAGGACAGAAAGCTCAAATCGAGTCCTCGAGATAACTTACAAAGATCACAAAATATATCAGATAAGCTTGACTTTCTGCCCCTGTAATCCACACATTTAAAATGAAAAGATCTTTCCTTTCATTTTGACATTTTCATGCTGTACAATCACTGCAGGCTTTTTCAAGCCACAGATCAACCTGCTGCTGTGTCCCATCTGGCCGGGTGAAATATTTAAGACCCATTTTACTGCTTTAAGTATCAAACTGACAGACATCCTTGTCATTTTACTGTCTGTTTCATCCCTCTTTAAGTTCATTTTACAGTGGGAAAAATATCCACTTCCTTTACCCTTAGATAGCCTTAACATGGAAAAAATAATTGTGAACCGTTTTTCTCTTCAACAATTTCATTTACTATGATTTGACTTTCTTCAAATCTTCCCATTTTATTACAATTCTAATAATGAAAATATTTAGCAAAGTGCATTCTTGTCTCCATGTTTGAAACTACTATTTCAATATAATTTCAGGAAAGGACAGATTATTAAAAAAATACATAAACAGCATATATGAAGCAAATATTTCTCTTACAAAACTGACATTTGGACATTTGTAATAAAGAGATTTTAGTAGATCTAATCCATTGAGCTGTGGCAATATAACAGCAATAGATATCTGGATGGAAACAGCGGACATATAAGACTGGGAATCCCGGGAGTCTATATGCTGTTGGTGTTAGAGTTCCAAGATGGCTGAAATGATTGAGAGCCCCTGGAGAATGCAGATAAGGCGAAGATGGGGAAGAAGAGGGTTGCATGCACCATTGTCTGAAAGGCAGAGTGACAGGATTAAAGAGACACTTTAAAAATGAAGGCAAAGGGCTTATTGGCTCAGAGAACTTTAACTTCAAGATTATTGGGTGATAGCAGTGACGTGGAAACTAAAGATGAAATTATTTTGACAGTGTTGTAAAGCGGAAGTGAAGAGGAAAATAAGCATGAAGGGAAAGCTCAAACTCACCACAGAGGACCAAAGACAGAATAAGAAAGCAGAAATCCTCTGCAGTGAACTTGTGCTTAAGCTTAATTTATGAATAATTAGCATTTGTCATGGGTAAATTGATAAATTATTGATTTAAATATCAAGAATAATTGCTGCTTGTGGTACAAAGATCTAAATAAACTGTATACACACACAAAAGGAAAATGGAAAATAAACTCTACACAAAGAGATTTGTGAAAAAAAGTCAAGATTTCTGTTCTATCAAAGCTGTAAATCCTAAACTAGAACATAGAATGATGTGACTTTTTGAAAAATTAGACCACAAAGGCTGGGTGTTTAAACTCATAAGGTTGATCTATGTGCAACTCAATTGCACATGGATAACTTTACAAATTATCCTCATTTCTATGTCACTGCTTTACATCCTGTTGGAAATCAAATTATAGCGTAGAAAAAGTGTAATCATACGTCCTGTCGTTAAATAGGCTTGTGCAACATTTTTCATGGTGGTAGAAATTGATTAGTACTTGCCCAATTGCCTTCCACATTGATATTCTATGTAGAAATCTTACAAGTGTATGAACAAACAAGGTTTTCCACTGACAGTAAAAGCATGCTGCTGCAGTCTTGATTGGAATACATTATGGGTGTGAGCCAAGCGTGATATCAAACAATATGGATTGGGTCCACTCAACATACTGCAAACTGTCAGGCTCAAATGATAAAACCAGAGTGAAATTGGCCTGTGTGCAAAGGTTTGCTGAGGGCAAGGATTATAAAGGTTTTTCACCCACCACCTTACCCCTCATATTGATCTGAGAATAACTAGGAGATTTATCAACACAAAATGTTTGACAGGGAATTTAGTAACACTATGAATTAAGTTGCAGCTACAAGAGTGGAATAAAAATGACACAGCAGAGCAGATTTAGGAAGGGATGGCTTGGTCAGTTGACCTCCCTTACATGAGGTACGTACTGGCCTGATTAGCCTAATTGAAATGAGATTACACTGATAGAGCAACAAACCACTGCACCAAACTTTTCTGCACATGTATGTGGGATAAATAAGATGCTCATGTTGCAAATGTACTTGCTAAAACTTGCAAAATCTTGACATTCTTTTCCTTTTTCATTGAAATCCTGCTCCTCATAATATCACTGATGCAAAGGTCAAAATGTCACGGATGACAGTTATGCTGACTATTTGGTTTAAAAGTCATCCATGATGGCTAACCCCTTTTAAGTGAATACTGTTAAGAATTTATTTTTCCATGTATATTAAAGAGACATGTGATACATTGGTTGGATACTTGCCCTAAACCCTTGTCAGCTTGCGAGACATTTTTGTTGAAAATTCAAGACATTCTGAAGAATCTCCTCTATCTCCTCATGTATCTGAGCTGATACTTATGACTGAGAGAACATGTACATCCCATCTGTTTAACGGAGCAATGTTATCTTTATGGAAAGCAGTTTGTGAGCCTTGCGTTGCCTGGAAGCACATGTGGGACGAGATAGGCGACGGAAACAAGAAGATGGGAGACAACACAGTGTGTGGAGCATTGAAGCAAAAAGGCAGCGAGGGAATATGTCAAGAAATCAAAGCTCAGACAAGTTGAAGGGGGGGGATTCAGATGCACAAACATACACTGTGTTTTCCTCAGACCTGGAGGTGGAGGGGCTCAGCTCAAATCAAAATCCACTTTGCTGTTTTCATACTTTGGTGTGCTCCCACTGTTTCTATTTTTTTTTCTTTTTACAGCACCTTGCTCTGCCTCAAAATGGGACGGCCTTGCCTGTAAATGACCCACTTATGTGTAAATCTGTTCTGTTAAATCTAAAGACTTCTACAGATACATGCCCTCTAAGAGACAGAGAAAAACCATGTTCACAAAGACAGCTTGGGCTTTTGGAGATATCAGAATAGACATGCTATGAAGGAGACCCACTTTCCCTTTTCTTTTTGCATCAACAAAAAAAGCCCAATCTAGATGTCTTTTCCCCCTCCCTACTCAAACAAGATTACAATGCTTTGGAAAGTATGATCATTATCTTTTTAAATTTCTCTTAATGTTATTTTCATAACAGTGATAACACTTTCAAATAACTCATCTTAAATGGACTCAGCTCTCGGGTCCTTTTATAGCTTATATAATTACCTTGAAACCAAAGTGGTACACAACAAGCTCAGGCAAGTCTTCCATAATTCACATGACCAGGATGAGGTCTTGTGTCATTTGAAATAAGCATCTTTCTTGCAACCTCTAAACATGCTCTTGTTTTCCTGTATTTATAAAAAGTAATCAGACCTTGTGACACTAAAATCAATCATTTATGATCGTTTCTGCTAGATATTGTCAAGAGCATTTTGATGGTTTTGCTGATAGACCCCAGGAGATGCGAAGGTCAGTTACTTTCTGAAGAGAACTTCTACAATTGAGAGCCATGGATGAGTTGAACAGCTCGCTGAAATGAAAGTTATCTTTGTAATTACTCTGCGCTTGCTTATCTCTGATGACAGTGGCACATGTCAGCACGAAATTGTGATGAGAAACGATGACATTTGGCTATCCTCCTTTTGACCTTTTCTCACTTCATTAAGAAACTCTTTTCCAGTTGATCATAAAGGCTGGAAACTCCAGAACTTTTACCTATAAGTGATATTGATGTTGGAAGGGCAAAACATGTTAATAACTAACATACATCGATATCATTATGCCGCAGCATGTATAATATCTGTCATATGGCACGTAGACATGGTGACATTGATTGATTCAATAACTTAAGTCCTTCCCGTTTTAATTATACTATTCCCCTTCTTTTCCTACTGATAATTCCAGTCCTTACATCAACACCGCTGCATGCCATCTACCTTCTGCCTCCTCTTGCCGTGTTTGAGGAGTTTTGCCCAAGCAGAAGCTCCAGAGATGCACAAGGACACAAGTCCAAAGGTTTTGTAACAAATAACAATCTATCATGGGACTACAGAGCACCTGCTGGGTCCCAGATGTGCAGTAGCACTTTTTTACAGGGTGGCTGGTGGAGCTCTCCCTAAGGGGCTCAACCGACAGCTGTGACAGTGACTACAGCGCATCTTCCTGATCTACACATCTAAACCCTTCCCAGCTGGTTTACGTACAGATGTGCAAAAGCCAGTTTGAAGCAGTCATGCATGTGTCCCAGCCTTATGGATATAGTACACAAGTGTGGGGACAGAAAGAGAGGAGCGAAGGAAATGAAGAGGGCACATCATCTACTCTGCTTGACTGGAGTGCAGCGTGAGACACTGAGTAGCAGCTGGCTGCTGATAGGTGAATCTCTGTCTAGCTACAGGCTACAGTATACAGCACAGTTTTATGAAAAATAAATGAACTGACTAATCTCATTTATCACTTTACTTCTCTCCCACAGTCAACCACTATGCTCCTACTGGTAAGTCAGTGTTGCATGTTCTTCACACTTGCGTAAACATAGCTGCACACACACACACACAAAACATGAAATTGTCTGTTTCCACTGCCTCTGATTTACTCGGCAATAGAATGATAAAATGAATTACAAAAGCACCTCAAAAAGGATTCAAGATGTCCTTGCTTATGTAGAAACTTGATTGGAGGCTCATTCACAAACATCATGCCAAAATTTTGAAGCATTGTAATCTAGTTTGCTTTCAGGATCAGTTCAAACAGCCTTTCTCTGACTTTGTTGTGGTGTTGTAAATACATATTTTTCTCTTCTTTGTGTAATAATTTAAATATTTTGACCAATCACGACTATTGTTTAGCACAAATTAAATTAGCGGAGCTTTTAAATAAAATAAAATACTAAAAGCTATTATATGCTTACTGTAGGTTGACATTGCCTATATGACCATGCTCGTATTACCTTTGTCTCTTCACTGTGTTTTGTGTCAGTCATGTTTCTAGATACATTTTTACACAAAAACAACTGAAATCCTGAATTAATGCCTTTAGCATGCATGTTTGCAATGCTGGAAATGACCAGGAAACACAAATGAGCTCTTTTTCTTTGCTTTAGAAAATGTACAGTCAGATAAATATGGCTTGGCTTCCACAATCATAACTACGGTGGCCGACGGGTGCAAACGTGCTACATATAAAAAAAACAGATGCATATAGGTTCAAACGTGCTTCATATAGAAAAACAGCTGCATTTAAGAATAGAAATGCAAGCCGGAAACGCTGCATGTATAGAAGAGAGCTGCAAATCAAAAAACGTAATCCCAAAAAAAAAAAACCCAAAACGTGCTTCAAATAAAGAAACGAACTGTGAATACAGAAAAGCGCTGCATAAACAAAAACAGCTGCAAGGAGAAAACGCTGCAAATTCAGTCTCACAACGGAAGTGCTCCAACAAGTTTCTACCCGAGAGAAAAAAAAGGGGGATACAATCGGCGATTCTGTAGGAAGTTAGTGTGTAGGAGAAGAACTACTCCAAGTAGGATTGCCCCCCTACAGTCTATGGTTGCCATCCATCCCATAAAATATGAAATCGTCCTTTAATTGACAGAAAAACGTGTCCCGGATTGAACCAATATGGTTCAATGTTGTTATTCTGTATTTTCATAACTTTCCAACAGCCTACACATGTCGGTCACCACATCAACACTCAATTTAAATTTAAATAACTAAATGAAACATAGAAAATAGAAAAACAGCCAGTAAAAACGTCTTTTCAGGCAGAATCTGCGCAGATCCCAGCCCCCACTCCTCTTCGCCCGTGTGCTGTGTGGTAAATTATTTTAGTAATGTGGTGTTAAACTGTTAAAATAACATGACTTCCCTTCAAGTCATAAGACAGGCAGCAAACAAATACAGTTCAAAAAGTAAGGATTAAACAACAAGGAGCCGCATTTGACGGCACGATGCGCAGCGTCCCACCATGGTCCCACCTGCTTAAGTATAGAAACTATTTTATGTTGGCCTCAAGCTCCTGCGAGATTCTCTCATTCATCTGTCAAAAGTCAGTTGATTGATGCGTTGCTATGGTAACGCCCGTAATGACAGGGCAGTAATTTAACTTGCCCAACTGTTAGTGACTCTCGTTCAAAGACTGCTGGGATCGGCTCCACCTTCCTGCAACCCATAATGGGACAAAGAGGTATGGATAATGAATGAATGAACTATTAGTGACCACAGAATAAATTATATGAATTTGTCATCCCACTCCTCCCCTCTTACCGCATGCAGGTGAAGTGACACCCGGGCAAAAATTTAGTACAGAATCACCGTTTGTGTCCCCTTTGTTTGTCTCTCGGGTAGAAACTCGCCGGAGCGCTTCCGTTGTGAGACTGAATATGCAGCATTTCTTTTTGCAGCTGTTTTTGTTTATGCAGTGCTTTTCTGTGTTTGCAATTTGTTTCTTTATTTGCAGCGCTGGTTTCTGGCTTTTGCATTATGTTTTTGGATTTGCAGCGCTCTTCTATATATGCAGCGTTTCCCACTTGCATTTCTACTTCTAAATGCATTTGTTTTTCTATATGAAGCGCATTTCCACCTGTCGGCCACCATACATAACAATAATAACAATAATGACATAAACGATACCACTGCTATAAAAAAAAAAAAAAAAAACAGACTTAAAAAAGAAAAAATATGTTAAAAATCCCACCAGGTACAATGTAGGATTGAGCTGCTACATCTAAACATGAAGCAAGCAGCAGGCATCATATGATTTCTGTGATTTTATCTGTTATTCTACAAAATGCAACAAAGATAATCAGGAGCACCTGCAGAGAGCAAAGTACAGACACACACAGCAGAAAGCAGATGGAAACATAAGCACCTCAGTGTGCATGAACCTGTGAGCTTGTAAGTGCAAGAGGTGAACAATGCGAGCAGAGGAGACCCCCTGACTGGAGCCCCCTGGCACCATGGAACAGAGGCGCCAGGCAGCACAGGATGGCAGCAAGCAGAGCTGGTGGGCACAGAGGTGCGGAACATGCAAAGAGTCAATGCCCCGCAGGCCCAAGAGCCACTCAGGTCCCTTGGAGCCCCCAACTCTCATCAGGTGGTTGTTTTTCAATAAATTAGCTTTATTTTAATCACTTAATTTTCAACTAACCTCAGTGACCAGAAGCAGGATACACCATGAAGTAGTTTGAAATTTCAGCTATTTATTACTTATCCAGTATTGCTTAAATTATCCCAGTTAATTCCACGTGTTGGCTTTAGACAATGTTCTCAGGTCTTGACTCTTCAACTACATCATATGTGAACATGTATTGCACCATGCTGTGATTTTGATACTGATCTGTATTTCATGAGGTTTGAGGAAAAGATTGTTTTACATCTTTGTTATAAATATATATAAATATATGCCTATTTATTTGGAGAATCATTACACAAAATATTAGGTGAAGGATATACCCGAAGAAAAGTCAGAGTGCTGTACCTCATGTATGACATGATGTCCTAAAAACAGGAAAGGGTGGAGGTATGTGTAAGAATTCCAACTTAGTCTCAACTTTTATACAAAAAAAAAAAAAAAAAAAAAAAAAAAAAAAAGAAACAGTTTATTGAAGTTAAGAGTGTGAAGGAAGATATACAAACTGCCACATGAAGGCAAATGGCCTCGAAGCCTTGAAACAACCAACCAAGTGCTGACATTTGTCAAGTATCTTGCCAGCAGCAACCTGGAGGCTCAGCCTGTGTAAAACAGACATTTGCCCAGAGGCCTTTTTCTTTTTTATATCTCTGTTGTACTTAACTTTCTGGAATATACCACTTCTTTTACACCTGGTGCTGTTATCCAGAAAACATCCGCTTTCATTAAACAAGGGCAAATGAAAGCAAGGACATATTGCCCCACTTCTGTCACACTGACGATTCAACATCTGGAAATGATTTCTTTGTATTCATTTGCTGAGATGATATGACCCACCCCACCCCCACCCCTTCCCACACAGACACACACGCACACTAAATTGAAAATACAAGAGAAATATCACATAAACATAACTGAAATATAAACAAAGTGACCGGCATGAAAGCTACAAATAACATATTTGTTCAATTTTTACATTGGTTCTTAGTTTTGTAACATTTTGGCAGCATCCTACTTAGGGAAAGTAACCTCTTATGTCAGTATATAAGAGTGTTATATACTGGTTATACAGAAGTGTAAAAGATAGCAATTGATTATTTAGTCACTATTTTTTTCTGTCATACCCTGCCCTACTTGTCAATTTGCCAACTCTGCGGGGGGGATCCCAAGGCGTTCCCAGGCCAGCCGAGAGATATAATCCCTCCAGCGTGTCCTGGGTCTTCCCCGGGGTCTCCTCCCAGAGGGACGTGCCTAGAACACCTCACCAGGGAGGCGTCCAGGAGGCATCCTGACCAGATGCCCGAGCCATCTCAACTGGTTCCTCTCGATGCGAAGGAGCAACGGCTCTCCTCTGAGCCCCTGCCGGATGACCGAGCTCCTCACCCTATCTCTAAGGGAGAGGCCGGCCACTCTGCGGAGGAAACTCATTTCAGCCGCCTGTATACGAGATCTCGTTCTTTCGGTCACGACCCACAGCTCATGACCATAGGTGAGGGTAGGAACGTGGATCGACTGGTAAATCGAGAGCTTCGACTTCTGGCTCAGCTCCTTCTTCACCACGAGAAACCGGCGCAGAGTCCACATTACTGCAGACGCCGCACCGATCCGTCTGTCGATCTTGCGCTCCATCCTTCCCTCACTCGTGAACAAGACCCCCAGATATTTAAACTCCTCAAATTGAGGCAGGACCTCACTCCCGACCCGGAGAGGGCAATCCACCCTATTCCGGCTGAGGACCATGGTCTCAGATTTAGAGGTGCTGATTCTCATCCCAGCTGCTTCACACTTGGCTGCGAATCACTCAAGCGAGAGCTGGAGATCACGACCAGATGAAGCCAACAGGACCATGTTATCTGCAAAAAGCAGGGACCCAATCCTGAGGCCACCAAGTCGGATCCCCTCAACACCTCGGCTGCGCCTAGAAATTCTGTCCATATAAGTTATGAACAGAATCGGTGATAAAGGGCAGCCTTGGCGGAGTCCAACCCTCACCGAAACTAATCTGATTTACTACCGGCAATGCAGACCAAGCTCTGACACCTGTCGTACAGGGACCGGACAGCTCGCACAAGGGGATCCGGTACACCATACTCCTGGAGTACCCCCCACAGGAGCCCCCGGGGGACACGGTCGAATGCCTTCTCCAGGTCCACAAAGCACATGTAGACTGGTTGGGCAAACTCCCATGCCCCCTCCAGGACCCCAAAGAGGGTAAAGAGCTGGTCCACTTTTCCGTGACCAGGACGAAAACCACACTGCTCCTCCTCAATCCGGGACTCGCTATCCGGCGGACCCTCCCAATCACTCCCCTCCAGGTCTCACTGTCATTGCCCACGTGAGCATTGAAGTCCCCCAGCAGAACAATGGAGTCCCCAGAAGGAGCACCCTCCAGCACTCCCTCCAAGGACTCCAGAAAGGGTGGGTACTCTGAACTGCTGTTCGGTGCATAAGCACAGACAACAGTCAGGACTCGTCCCCCCCACCCGGAGGCGGAGAGAAACTAGTCTTTCTTCCACCGGGGTAAACCCCAACATGCAGGCACCAAGCTGGGGGCTGATGAGAATGCCCACACCTGCTCGGCGCCTTTCACCATGAGCAACTCCAGAGTGGAAAAAAGTCCAGCACCTTTCGAGGGTACTGGTTCCAGAGCCCAAGCCATGCATCCAGGTGAGTCCAACTATATCTAGCCGGAACCGCTCAACCTCGCGCACAAGCTCAGGCTCCTTCCCCACCAGAGAGGTGACGTTCCACGTCCCTAGAGCCAGCTTCTGCAGCCGGGGATCGGACCGCCAGGGTCCCCGCCCCTTGCTGCCGCCCAGCTCACATTGCACCCGACCCCTACGTCTCCTCTCACAGATGGCGAGCCCACGGGAGGTAGGGCCCATGTAACCCTTTCGGGCTGAGCCCGAACAGGCCCCATGGGTAAAGGCCCGGCCACCAGACGCTCGCTCACGTACCCCACCTCCAGGCCTCCAGAGGGGGGTCCCGGTAACCCGCGTCCGGGCAAGGGAACATTTCTGCCCGAGTTTGTGTTCATCATAGGGGTCTTGTGATATATATATATATATATATATATATATATATATATATATATATATCACAAGACCCCATGATGAATATATATATATTTCTTTTATATATATATATATATATATATATATATATATATATATATATATATATACGCGGTAACCCGCGTCCGGGCAAGGGAATATATATATACCTTGTCCATCTACTGGAAACCATTGTTCCTCCACTTTGCTGCATTTTGGACAGACAGTATTTCCTTATGCCCTTTACAGTTCATCAGACTGCTCCTGTCTTTTGTCACATGATCAATAAACACAAGTGATCCACTATGATTTACAACCTTGTATGTATGCAATCAAAGTGCGTCCACTTTGTTTTGGAAATGATACTGTGTGTCAGATCATGAGCCATTTTAAAGCAGGTCCATGCTTTTATCCTGTTACTCTGGTGAAGGTAAACTTATCTTAATTTGTTAAAGTAACCTAGAGATATACATACACACTTATTTCTTTTATTTTTTCTTAATATAATATATATATCTATATCTATATATATATATATATATATATATATATATATATATATATATATATATATATATGTATATATATGTATATATATGTATATATATATATATATATATATATATATATATATATATATATATATATATATATATGTATATGTATATATATATACATATAACATGTATATATATATATACATGTTATATATATATACATATATATAACATTAAAACATCGAGTTTTAATGTCAAATGTATCACTTTCTAACACATTATAACCTCGGAAACTTAAAAAAAAAACAAAAAAACAAAAGACAAATTTAGTTTATGCTTGAGCATGCAGTGTGACTATAAATTGAGGATTTGTTGCAGTAATGTTTTGTTTTTTATGCTGGGGTTTTTCTCATTAGGCATTTAAATGGAAATGGTATTTCCCTATTTTCAGGTTGTCATAACACATGATGCAGCAACAAAAATATTCAGTCTCAGACAAGTTGGTCTAAGACTTTGACCATTTTATTATGTTCATTGCATTTATCGGTTAGCTTTATGGTAAAATGCTTTGCACCAGTCAAATTTCAAGAATCTTAGATTTCCAGTGATATTTCACATGTGAACCCATTTGTCCATAAAACCAGTGTATTCAGAAAACTTGTGTAGGCTGTAGGTCTATAAAGAGGCGAAGACATCTTATTGCTAAAGACTGAAATGCCATTCCTGTTGTTGGGGCTTGTGTTTGCCCTTTATGGTGAACGATCTGCTTGTTTTGAAGTAAACACTTCTTAATTTGGAAAACCAACATGCCTACTTTCTGCATAGTGTGATGGGCATAATGTTGTGAAGATGTTTCTTATACGTTTTTTGCCATAAAAAAAACCCTGCGGTCATCCACTTGCTGCTGCTGTGTGTTCAGAACTGCAGCTTTTAAATACAAATGCCATACTTAGACCAAGCTCTAATAATGTGTATCCTGAACACAGAAAAAAAATATGATCTTGAATTAGAGTCCTCTGACATTTAGGCATTCCTAAAGATATGGCTTGATTTATGACTACATCGCTGTAATTTGTGAAGACATCATACTACAACACGTAGCCATGCTCTTTTTAAGCTGAGATCAGTTGGGGACATAAAGGTGTGGAACATTGGAAACATTCAGCTAATCTCATCTTATAGAATCGCATAAAATATCCATAATGTCTCAAAACTTACTTATACATTAAAATGAACAAAACAATACTGCTGTCTCACACAGAATTTATTTCTACAATTTTATGAAAAAAATGCATTTTAATTCTTAGGATTTTGGTCTGGTGGTGGACTGGATTCCTGTCAGAATTGATTTGGAGTCTTCCCGTATCAGTGGTGGTAATCACTGATATGAATAGATAATAGCCTACTGGACATGCTACAAGGTGAAGGACCCTGCTGTCCTTTACAAACAGCCCGAAAATCACTGATAATGTTGATTAAGATGAGGGATAATGTCTGATTTGGGTGGTCTAACAGCATCTGGTCAATGTCAAATGTTTGAGTTGTTCAGTACCCTACTTTATGTATTGTAATTAATAATGCCAGTGAAATGATAATCAAGAATATAATTGTCTTTTCAATTATGTAAATGAAAAAATGAGTCAGTGGTAAGGTTTCATTTAATCTGATTATGTAAAAAGATAATGACGGCATTGCACCTATACGGCTGATTACAACCAGAGCAGGATGGAAGAATTCGAAGAGCCTGTTGGCCCTTTAGACTTTACGTTTGGAAATTAAAAAGAAAAACAAAGACGGAAAAATCAATAAAATGCTGACAGTTGCAGACAGAGCAGGAAGTAGTTTTACTTCCACGGAATCAACTCTGCCTCAATGTCAAACACACAGTTGTGGAAGGTGCAATTACAGGTTGAAGACGTAGCTTTCAGCAGACCACAAGTTAGTTGTTTATATTTTGAAATTTAATTAACCATGACTAATCCACAGACATTTGGCTAGCCAGTGATTTATCAGATTGAAAGATTGTATTTCACTACTTGAACTGCACTTTTGGTTTGCCTTCTCAAAAACCTGTAAAGTCAAATCGTACAAATCAAATAAATTCTAACTGGGTATTTACCCATATTAGCTTGGTTTTTATTTTCTAGAAGAAGTAAAGGCCAATAGAAGTTATTTATATTGCATTTGCTGTTTTCATAATGTAAATATCAAAACAGGAAAATCAGGCAAAGTATCCCTAACTAACCAGCTTTTCCCTTACTTAACAATAAACAGGGTTGGTGAGAGCAGTGATGACAAATCAGAGATACATGCGAATGTAAAGGGAGGAGAAAGTGTAAAGAAAAAACCTCAAATTACAGAAGTTAAAAGGTAAAAACTTAATGATATGCAATAATGGTAGAAATGTTTGCGCCCCCCCCCAGACCCACAGCAGCACAGCAAAGGTTCAAGGATCCCTGAACTTGTCCTCATTCTAGAAATCACAACAGTAGATCTGGCATGATAATATCCACTCATTTATCTCATAATGTTTGGCTCTTCTAGATTCAGTTTCCACCCATCATAACCCCACAATCATTTCCGAACAATGCTATCTGCATTGTCCCATCATGCCCTACTTAGAATATGATCTTTTTGTAGGAGTCTCCCGTGATTGTTTAAATTCCTAAAGGCTTGATGAGGCGGTTAGGAAAAGGTTGGTGTTCTGTAACAAGTATATAGTTAGGAATGAATGCAGCTCCAAAGAAATGAAAAAGATTTGACGAATGCTATATTTTTGAGCATGACAAAACCTTAAATTCAGCCTACATTTGTGAGACACTCAGATACAGAATATGACAAACCAGCAAAGCAGAAATAACATGAGGACGTCTCTCTTCGGCAAAAGTGCTCATTACCTTTCCATATACTGTGCAACATCACAAATCATGTTGTCTTTCAGTTCCTTGCTGAACACTTTGAATACTCTGGTGCTAAAAGGTGCAGCTGTGGGAAGTATGGTAAAATGCCAGCTGTGGAGTAAAATATCCGCTTATAAGTTGTACAAATGAAATGCATCAGTTCCCCATTCTTACCCAAGGCTAAGCTGTTAAGGAATAGTACACACTTGTACATCATGCATGAAGTGCCATGAAAGAAAATGGGGTGGGGGGGTTCAAAGAAGCATAAAAGGAATAGTTTCAGATGCATTCCATTTGTGAACTTCCTCGGCTGCCTTTATACTCTGTATATCCCTGATGTTTTTGCGTCAGGGGTACGCTGTCCTATTTCATTTTTAGACTCATGGCATTTTAGAGTCGAAGCTGCCTTGACTTTAAGTTTCTCTCTTCCCACAAGTTAACATTGTACTGTGCAAATTTGATAAAAGTGCTGTCAATAAAGTGTAGCTACCAAACCCAGACATTTTCATGACTGTGCTCCTGGTCAGGTTTGGAGACACTTAAAAGGGTTGATTTATTGTTGCAACCAAAACGACATTTTCTGGAACACACCTACAAAAATAAATAAATAAATAAATAAAATAAAAGCAAAGTGAGAAATAGCGGTGAATCACGCGTACCTTAAAAACATTTTCTTGTGAAATGGTTGCAGTGGATCTATGCAGACTCCTGCTGCTGCACAGTGTCTGGAATTTTTGACCAATATGGGGAAATTTCATGGCAGTCTGGTTGCAGAGCTGCACTGTGGGGGCAGTTGCAGCACAAGCACCTCTCTCAGGCCACCTCCACCATAATGCAAAAAAACAAAGACTTTTCCAAAAAAAGATGCAGTGCAGAACTGCTTAGAAGATTTTTCTAAATAAAATGTACTTACAAATCAGCCATGGTGTGTTATAAACTACCATCTGCATCATGCGACAAATAATATAAAGGACATTGTTCAAACAAGCATCCAGTCTCCTGTTTTTCCCTTGAAAACAGCATACTTTTCAATTAATAATACTTCTTTCAATGGTTTTGGCACATATTGCTGATTATAATATGAAGTATATTAAGTATTATTTACTTGAAAGGCTTTTACACACCAGAACCGATGCAAATAGACAAAATTAATTTGCAAACCTTTCAGATAAATTATGTAGATTCTAAAACAAACTTGCAAGATGGCAAACAAAGCCAAAAAAAAAAAAAAGCTGGATTCCACATCAAGTAACTATGATGTTGTGCTGATTCTGCAAAGAAAAAAAAAACAAAACACATTAGGTACATCCTATTCCAGAAAAGAGAGTAGAACTTGTGGAGTTTATTTGTTCAGTCCAGGAGCCGAAGCTGTACCAAGGCTGCTTCAGGATATACTTTAGTATGACAATTTAAGGACCTTCTTTGGAACCAAACTCCTGTAAAAAAAAAGCAGACAAAAATGGGAAAAAAAAGTCACTCTGTCATGGTGACACAGGGTTTGAATGAAGCAGTCACGCTTTTATAGCTCGTAACAGACAGAAGCCTTCTGTAATTGCTTGATTATGTATCTGCAAGATGCAAATAATAAGAAAAATCTACATCAGTTAAAAAATAAAGTAATGGATGGAATTTAGTCGTTGACATGAATGTTCGAATCGACACTTGGTAAAAAATACTGCAGTAAAAGAATTTTTAGACAAAATATTCGGAATAGGTGTGTAAAGCTCCTGAAACCTAAGCTCTTTAGCTGGATGTCATGTTGTGTTACATTTCTCAGATGAAAACACAATAAAAAAACACAACAGTTATAGTTCTGTGTTTCTTAAATTTTTCTTTTGTTGTATTTATTCTTTTACCATTGCAGGTTTCTGCTTATTGCAGTTTAGTTTTCATTGTCTTCAATGTCAAATGTTTATTAATATCTTCCTCTATTTCTTCTTCTGCTTGTGTTTTATTGGCAGTTGGCAAACCTTCTCTATCTAATCACCTCCCAGGTGGTGTTGGGTGGGGGAGGGGTGCGTGCGGGAAAGCTTGTTTCTTCCTGCTCTACGCTGGAGGTGGTCTTGTAGTGGAGCCTGCACCGGAACTGTCCCCACAGTGGAGCTCTGCAACCAGACTCCTCTTGGAAATTTGAGAAATATGGAACCATGAGATACTGGCCAAGTTGCTGACAAAAAGTTTCACAGTTGAAAGTTTGAGAACACTAAACTGAAAAAATTTCTTCTGCATAAAAATCACTGAAAACATGCCCATACCTCTGTTTCAGCCTCATGGCATTTAAGGTGATAGTAAATAGTTTTACCACATCAGATAAAGCCATAAAACATGAAAAAGGACATGCTGTGGGTCCTTTAAAGATAAATGTTTTAAGCTTAATCTTAAAACATTATGCTTTCCTACCAAACCTGAATGGTTACACCCACAAGAGATTATCCTAATGCACTGACGTCCGTAGATCCATTCTACTTTTAGAAACACGTAGAAACACAGGAAAACGCGATCAGAGCAAAATGTTCTCTTTGAACACCATCTTGGTATTAATGTATAAAACACATGCCAAAACTGGTCAATAAGGAAGAGGTTTGAAATTCTATTCAGGATTTTACAGTGAGCCAATGGAGAGAAACTAATATAGAAGAAATATGAGCTCTGTTGCTCATTGCTGTCAGTGGTACTCACTGCAGCATTTTGGATCAGCTTGAGGCTCTTCAAAGAGTTATTGGAACATTCTGATAATAAGGAATTACAATGAAGAAGTCAATGAAGAAGACCATTATACTTGATTAAACTGTTTATCATCAGAGACGGTAACAAGTGAAGACTTTTTAAATGGAGGTTTCCTTCTTGAGAAGTGTGTTTAAACAGAACTGTATTTTCCTCGGATAAATAGGTAAGACAGACTCAAACTCAGTATTTCTGGTCTTCATTTCAATCAAAATAAATACAAATATCCATGATACCTTATTGTGAACCCATAATCCCTTAATAACCTATTTCTGCTGTGCCAAGGCAGGTTGGACATGTCCTACAAGCAATAATAACAACTAAGTGTTTCTTGGTGTCTGTGACTGGTGTTATTTATGTGTTGTCTTGTACGTCAGAATACCAAAACAACCTACAATTCTTGAGGATAACCTATTTACTTCTACTACACAGTGCACAGTATGACTACAACTCCTCTTATAAGAAGGGCAAGTACCTTGACCTTATTTATGTATGCATTTATTTTAACATCAGTCTTCAGGCTATTTTGTATGTTGTGTAGCATGCTGCTTCTGAAAACGAGATTAGGTGGGTAGTTTGAAATAATGGAAAGGAGACAAAGAAACAGACTATGGAAACACATCTGTCTGTCCCATTTTTTGCCTTCATTTGCAAGACGGGTTTTTTTTTTTTTTGTATGCAGGATTGAATTGACAAGGCTGGATAAGAAATGACTCAATTGAATTTTACATTCATACATGCAAAGAAAAAAACAAAAAACAAAAAAAAAACACCAAGAATGAGATTCATGTTTAATTTGATTTAATAAGTAACTTCATTGCAGGCATGAGTTACTGCCCAAGTTCATTTGGAACTTGCTTATTACTCATGGCAGTATCAACTACCCATTTGGTCAGATTGCTAGCTAGATGCTCCTACATGGATGAGCTTATCATGCTGCAGCCATGGAGGTTTCCTTCACAGTGGAAAATGTCCTGCATTGTTCCATTTCCAAAGTTGCCCTCAATTTTGTGTTGCACTATGTTATAGATGCATACATGGAAATAGTTTCCCCCGCCACCCCCCACCCCCCAATTAATTTTAATAGATACAGTCAAGGTTAAGGTTAGTTTCACCATAAAATAGTACTAATATAGGTTTAGCCAACAAAGGTTACTCAATGTTTGACGCGTCAGTAGTTGACGCCTGCAGAAGAAGTTGAGTCAGTACGTGATGAGACAGTGTACAGACCATGCACCGAGTATGCTCCTCATAACCTGTATTTTTCTGTTTTTCAGATAAACTGGGTGTAAAACTTCGATGAATAATAGACAATAATATAACTGTTAAATGAACATGACACCTGTGAAAGGACAAGTTATGGCCAAAACCTTTGTTTAAATTTAGTGTGACATGTCATCAGAAGCTATGTGAATGGAGATACCAGACTAAATGTATGGCTAAACTAGAGCCAATGTGGTCCTATACCAGTGCTAATGTAGTCAATAAGCTGCTATAAAAGTCCATGTTTTGCACATGTGTATTTTGGGTTAAAGCTACACCATGTGTTTTTTTTTTCTGTGTCACCAGGGAAAGTATAAAATGTTTTATGTTTAATACAAAACAAGGGAACACAAGCAGAATACAGTGATAGACATTGATTTTCAAGCAGTTTAGTTACATAATTAATACTGTAGCACAGCTAAAATAGGGTGGCCACATTTACATGATTGTAATTCTTTCGTAAAAAAAATTGTTTTTAGTATTTTTTTATGAATAAGTGGGGGCAGAACATTTGTTGTTTCTCATTGCCCTGGGAGCAGTACAAGGGACACTTCCGCTGCTCCTCAGACGCAATATGGAACCACTGGACACACTGTGGGATAGTAAGAGCTGTGAAGTGCCACAGGGACAAAACAAACAAAAAGTAAGTATTGACAGACAAACTAATGAGTACTCGCAATGTTGTCCAGATGAATGATCCATATTAGTTTAGTGACTAACAGTCACTTTTGGTGAATCACAGGTAATATTTTTTCTACCCTAGCAACACCAAAGCCTTATTGATTGTTTACACACAGTGCAATGACATTGCGAATGTGTGTTGCTTAATACTGCCATGGAGAGTGTGTCAAGTAAAAGGGTAAAAACAACAAAATAAACAAAACCACTGTCTTTTAGAAATGGCAGCATTTTTTAAATAAGTGCCAGCATCGGAAGCTTTGGGGATAAGAAAAGGTCAATGTTTCCTGTAAAAACAAATGCAAAGGGTGCTACATCTGCCAGAAAAGTTTGCTCTCTGTACGATCAGCTTCACTGGCCTAAATTTGTTCCGGCCAACATACTGCATGGATTCTGCTGGAAGTCCGAAAGCAGATGCTTGACTGTACACAAAATCAGTATAGGATGGCATAAACACATTTCTATTTTTTTCCCCGAAAGTAAGAAACTCTTTAGTCAAATAATGTGATTATTTTACCATCACAGTTGAGCCAGATTTAAGTGTCTACAGAAAGCAGCACAAAAACAGCCAAAAATAATCATTAAGATTTTTACTTGAAGTAAAATCGACTTAAACGATCTTTTTTATAAACCTGCCAAAAGTTACGTTCCACAGTTAATGTCTGAAAAGTACTATCTTTGAAGTTATTGTCAGATATGCTTAAAATTTTTACTTCACATTCCTTTATGAAACACAATCTGAGCTGAAAGAGCAAATCTGCTATTTTAGTTGATCTAGTTTTTCCCTCTTTACTTCCTTCCTTTCCTTGCTTTTCAAAGGCAGTTTTGTATTGCATAGTCTGAACAATTACCCCCCACCACCACCACCACCACCACCACACACACACACACACACACACACACACACACACACACACACACACACACACACACACACACACACACACACACACACATTCAATTATTACCTTGATGTGATTTTCTGCGTAACCTGTGGCTGTTACTTGATACCTACTGTCATTGTCATCAGATACATGTATACCGCTTGTTCTTGACTGATACCATTTTTTTCCTCTAATTGGAGTTTCAGTCACTGAATAGAATGTTGAATCAACTATAGAAGCAAACGGTCAAAATCTTTTGATATGATAGCTCAGAGTCAACTAACCATAGCTGAAGGGTGCTTTAATAAGGCGTCCTTGTGGACCATCACAACAGAGAAAGTGTCTCTTTTTTCCCCCTTTTTTGAAATAATAAACTGTTTCCGTCTTGACAATGTTTTATTTGACTAGGAGTGAAAATGAAATATATATTAAAAGTTTGTTTTATACCCTGCGATGGACTGGCGAGCTGTCCAGGGTGTACCCTGCCTGTCGCCCAAAGCCAGCTGGGATAGGCTCCAGCTTCCCCGCGACCCTGAATTGGAATAAGCGGTTCAGAAAATGAATGAATGAATGAAGTTTGTTTTATAATGGTGAAATGTGTCATTTGACTATACAGTTCATACGTATCAAAGAAATTTGAGCAAGTTTCAGAAATTTTTACTGTAAACAGCACACGAATGATCATTTCACAAATGACTAGATTGGTGTCTTTGTTTCATTTTCCAAAGTGGTCCTACCTAGTTCAATTACAACAAAATGAATAAATAATAGATTTGAAGAGTAGGGAAGATGTTCAGTGGATTGTGGTTTTTGTGCCGAAACGATGAGAGAAAAACAGACTTTAAATAAAATAAATAATGCAGCTCTAAAAACACTGTTCTTTTATTCATCCTCCAACAACATGGCATAAAGCCTTCCTTACATTAATACAGCCTGAATATTTCAGATGAACAGAAAAGTTTAGAAAATCTATGCTTGTTGCTGCCAGTTTAATGGGAAATCTTTGCAACTATACTAACAACCACAGAGATGAAAACGGACATGAATGCAAACCGGCCTTTGTTCCATGGACTGCTGCTCTCACGGGTTTGCCGAGAAATGTGATTGCTGCTTTTTTGTCTGCTGAACCTTCCATGTGGATCTCCATCATTATAACTGACATGTGATCTAAAACAAGACAAATGGTTTGTACTTGTTTGTGTCCAGTGTTTGGAGAATCTAAGATTAAAACACAATCCAACATACGATTGATGGTCGGCACCCCGTGTTTATAATTGCTGTTTCTGTGCATACAGAAAAATGTTTGTTGAAGAACAGAGTGAAGTGCATCGGGGGAGTCTGTAGCTCAAAGAAAAATTGTCGTCTGCTAGTTGGAAGATTAGTGATTTGTTCAGTGTAAAAGAACTTTGAGTGGTCAACAAGATTAAAAAAAAATAAAAAATAGTTATATAAGTGCAGGAACGTAAATTTGTATTATTTCTCATAAAACTAGCTTGGGTGATAGTATGCCATGTACAAGCACCTTAATGATTTTTTTTTTTTTTTTTTTTTTTTTTTTTTTTTTTTTTTTTATCATCTAAGATAAGATAATAAAAAGAAAGTGGAAAAAATAAGAAAAACAGCAAAGCTTCTTTTTTTTTTTTTTTTAAGCTGCTGTATATAAGAATTCTCATTTCTCTCCGAAAAGCCTTGGCAAAACATAACTTTGCCTTTTTGCTTACTGTTTTATTGAACTCTGTCAAACGGCAGCATCAGAAACGATGGGGGATATGATAACTGGATCTAGTTATTCTTATAACGCTGAGGATAAAATGTCAATGGGCATTAGGTAATTTCATCAGTGATGCTTTTTATTAAATTCTTCTAAAAGCCATTCCAGTTTCCTTGCCAAATATGTCATATTAATTTAAGGCTGGAGACCTTGAAAGAAGGATAACCCAATTTGTACATTAATATGGTCAGTCTATGATACATTTTGAGATAATTAAAAGCACACACAGCAAAATATTCCCTCTGATAGAGAGATCCTGAGTTGCAGAATAATGGTTTTTAAACTCACTTTTATCAAAGATCTTTTACATTTATATTATTTAGTTCTTTGGAATTGGAGTTGATGTTCATGCAATGAAATATATATTTTTTCATTAAATGTTAAGAAAATATTTAGTCCTATAATAACTGATTCATAGGATATAAATTTGCAAGCTCAAGGTGTGGTTAGAAATTTAACTCTGTTCTAATTAAGCTCTTAATCAGCATTATGTTCTGAAATGTTTCAGTCCGATAACCTTGAGAAGCAAAGTGTTCATGTTTGTATGCAAACTCATTAATTCATTTTTTGTTGTTTCTTTTCTTTGTTTTGACATATATAATAGTAATACGTTCCTATTTTAGCAAAGAAATGAAAAACTTTTTACTTGTTCCCACTTGTTTCTTTTGTGCTTTTGTTTTCATGGTTTCTATGGCAACAAGTGCAGTGCATTGTTTTTTTTTTCCTTTCCTTTCTTGAATTCAAAGCAGTGTGATATTTTATGACACTTTTTGTAATGGTACAGTGAAGAGCCAAACTTGAAGCGCTGGCAACTAACCAGCAAAATGGAGGTAAACTGTTTGTATTGATACCTTTCTATATGAACTAGTCAAATGTTTAACAACAACTGTCACATTAGTGTGAAGCCCTGACCAAAGTAGTCATGTCTTGCATAATCAAAAAGGAGAAAACTGTAGTATGTTCATACGCATGAAGCTGCTTTTTTCAAGCAACCCAGTCTGACTTCTAAAATAATCCATCTCAGTAGGACATCTGGTCTGTGTGTCAAACATGCTTAGTCTGACTAGTTAAGGGGACAGGAAACAACAGAAAGTAATTAATAGAAAAATATTGTGATGCATGTTTCAGTGTCCTTTTTATTGGAAGTTTGTTCTTTGTTTTTCTTATTTTATACACACACACACACACATATATATATATATATATATATATATATATATATATATATATAAGAAGTAATAGATGCCTCATGGACTAAATTTTTCCCATAGAGTAAATTTTCAGCGCCAAAGCTTTTTTGGTTAGACATTTAGATGGAAACAAAGCTTCTGCCACTAGTGCCTGATTTATTCAAATTTGTAACCAAAAAACACTTTCAAAAACACTTTAAATGTCAGTAATCAAATTTGCTGTAAACCCTTTCCCATCACTAAGAGCTCAGAATCCTTTTTCTTGAGAAAAAGTATCAAGATTAAAAACTGCTCTTCCTGTCTTTTTGTTTCGAAACCTTTGTAGAATGGGATGTGATCAGAACTACAACTTGTTCAAAAGCCAGTACAGCAAATTGTGTCATCTGACAAAGGCACAGATTTTAGTTTTCCTGCTGCGTTTCTGTCCAGCATTGACTTTGCCAGTAAAATAGCAGGCAGGAGTTTAGAAAAAAGGAAGTCAGTTGTTTTTAGCCTTTTATGGACAGAAGACAGTACATAATACACCTCAAAGGCTTTAGATCATGTGATGGAAAGTTTCTATATTAGACCTACTGCCGATGTGATTCAGACGGAAAGAAGAAACAAATGTGGTGGCTTATCAAAACGACAGACTTGCTTAAATAAAATGCTTCTGAAGATGCACTTGATGCACAGATAACTCAGATGTACTCTTTATTATCAGACATGATTATGTCGTCCATGGCCTTATATGGGATATCATGACATTTATTTTAAATTCCATGTTCAAAATAATTTGAACTATTGTCCAGATTAACTGAAAAAAAAAAAAAAAAAAAAAAAAAAAAAATGAGAGAAACGTCTAGAGTGAGCAAACTTCCATATAGTACTCAACTAAATAAAACTCACATACAAGCTGCCCCAAACTTCGAAGATGAGACCTTGAGAGGCTTAAAAAAGAGGGTTCACTTTTGTGTTTTGACTAAGATTCTGCACCTTGTGCACTGCCAAGTTGATGTAAATTGCATTTATAAGCAGCTGTTTATGATATTTGTGAGATCATGATGAAAATAGGAATCCATATAAACTGCTCCTGAGGAGAGGAAATGAGGTCCCTCATTTCCAGATGGCATGACTTTCCTGGATGTGCCTGACATAAATGTCATCATCAAACTGTGTTTGCAGCTCTTTATAGAAAACCATGAACCCAGAAAATTATTGTCATCACCCAAATCTGGTTTTTAGATAGAGGAATTATAAAAGAACTAAGTGCATCTCTGCAGGGGACCACATTGGAAATACCCCTGGATACATGTCTGTATCCAGGGGTATTTCCAGCCTCCATTGCCACCCTGGGCTTAACTCAGACAGGACATAAATGAAAAAATGCACAAGGATTTATTTTTTATTTAAAAAAAAAAAAGTTTATATATGTGTCCTGAGGATCTTACAGTATACTACAGTACGTTGCTGGGCACTCTTTACCCCTGGCAGGGTAACCCATGCAAGCCGGTCTCTCTGGGAGGGACCAGACCAAATGCAGCTCAAATCCTCCCATGATGCAAAAAACAAGGAAAAAAAAAAAACATTTGTTCAAGGTTTCCCTTGTTCGAACAGTGGTCACTGGGGCCCCTTCTGGAGCCAGGTCTGTGCATGGAGGTGAGTGTCTAATGTCCGGTCGGGTGGTGAAGAAAGTGTTTTGTTTTGAGCCGGGCGGCTGCAGAAGCTAATTCTTTTTTTTTTTTTTTGTCTTGTCCAGCATTTAGGCAAGCAGAATGATGGTCTGGATGCTGTGTTCTGCCGAGCAAATTTTCTCTGCCAAGGGAAGCTTTATAGATATAATGATCCCCTTGACTTTCTGAATTTTTATTTTATTTCTATGTTTATTTTGTATTGTTGTTTGAATTGTAGAGTTTGTACTGCTGGACCAGAGAGGACAGACAAAAGACAGAAAGAGAAAGGAGAAGCAGAAGCTAATTCTAAGGATGTGGAACATCAACTTACTGGTCTGGAAGGAGCCTAAGCTGGTGTGAGAGGTTGAGCGGTTCTAGCTAGTTGAACTCACGTTGATGCATGGCTTATGCTCTGCATGCAGTGTCCTTGTGAAAGGCTGGACCATCTTTCATTCTGGAGTTGCTCCTGGTAAAAGGAGCTGAGCAGGTTTGGGCACACGCATTGTCCCCTGAATTGGTGCGTGGGGTTTACAGCCAAAAGACAAAGCTCTCGATGTACCACTCGATCTATGTTCCACGAGACTGTGTAGATAAGCGACTCCCTCCTCCACATGGTGGCCGACTTTCCCTTATAGTTGGGATGAGAAGGTCGGTCATCCGGTAGGGGCTCAGAGTGGAATCGCTGCTCCTCCCCATGGAAATGAGCCAAATGAGGTAGCTTGGGCATCTGGTAAGACACCTTCCTGGTAAGACATTCCAGGCATGTTTCTCTCTGGGAGGGGACCCAAGGAAGACCCAGGACATGCTGGGATTACTTCTCTCAGCTGGCCTTTGAACACCTTATGACCCCCACCTGACGAGTTGGTGAATGTGTCTGGGGAAAGGGCAACCTGGGCAACCAGCTGCACCCACAACCCGATTTTGGAGAAGCATTAGAAAATGAACAATTGTTTATTTGTATAAAATCAAAAAATGGATGATGGTTCATTATATTTTTTTTGTTTGTTTTTGATTGGGAAACAAAAAAAAAGTAGGTAAAACAAGAGGTTTTCCAATTATTTGTTCCAAAAGAAAAAAAAAAACAAAACAAACTGAATGTACACAAAGCGTTTAACCGCAAAAAAATGTGTCCTTGACTAGAAATGTGTTTAATTAAATTAGATAAGAAAAAGAAATATACAAATACACTATGTAGGCTACCTTTCACATATTTGAATGAGCATTCTGATGTTTTGTTGAGCAGCAAATAAATATATGTGTGCGTCATGTGAGGAAGCATTTTACTTTTTAAACTGTGAATTTAGCTGATCATTTAAAATATAAGCTATGAACACTAATCATTTCTGAAACTGTGAGAATTGAATTTTGCACATAGTAAAACATGACAATATCATATTAGGACACAACTTACACATACTGGAGCTTTACATGAGCACAGACCAGGAAAGACTAAGAACTGATGGTTGTGGAGTTTCCTCCGGTCATAACTGCACATTTCAAGAGCCATTTAGCATTTATTCCTACAGTTTTGTCACACACACACACACACACACACACACACACACACATATATTTATATATATATATATATATATATATATATATATATATATATATATATATATATATATATATATATTTATATATATATATATATATGACATTACCTAAAAAATGCACCAGAGCAAAAGAGTTAGCAAATGTAATCAGTCTATGTACTGTTTCATCAGAAAGAGGCTCACTGTAAAAGTAGAGTGATGTTTTGACTTTCACAAAGGCATATTTTCCCGCTGTGAGACACCAGCCATGTCAGTATACTGTAGGTCACATGTGTTGATGAAAATGGACTTAAAGGGCATGAACAGATCACTGACAGAACTCATGAACTGTAACCTAACTTGAGGTCAGACATTATTGTCTTTGACAACGCCATATTCCAGAAACAGGGGAGAAAAGGAGGCAGCATGAAGCTGAAATGGTTGACACAAACACACAAACCTGTTTGTACCTGTTAATGTATGTGGGATGTTGTGATAAATTAAATGCAGGCTTCAGGCTAATTAATGCAAAGTGATATTGGGTGAGAATTGCCATTTATTCAAGCAGAGCACCAACAGTTATGCAGGGTGCATCTTCACTTAAAACAGAAGATGATTTCACTGCTTCGAGGCACAAACAATTGGTTGGCATCTTGAATGCAACTTTTAATTTAAATGAGCTGACAATAAACACAGACATGGAGCAAAATTATGGACCTTACTGGAGCTATAGGTTATGCAAAGGCCAACAAGGAGAAGAGCGAAAATAGAGGCAGAAAAAAAAACTGGAATGAAATCTTTTTTTCTTCATTCCTTGAGTTCAACATTTAAACAAGGATGGCAACAAGAAACTAGTTTTTCAATAGTCACTCTAAAGATTTCTCAAAATGACTTCAAGGAATGCATAAAAGTAATACGTGTTTTGAATGCTCCTTTGTATTTGTATTTATTTATTTTTTTAGCTGTTTTCATTCTCTGAAGTTATAAAAAGAAACTGATTATGTGACAATAGAAAATCTTGCAGGTATCAGTGATAAAGTTGATCACATTGTCAAATCCCTTTATTTCTTGTCTAAATATAATCATTTGTGCAAAGTAGTCAGAAATAATCTGTTAAAGTCTAAAAATGAATGTCTGAGACAAATGGTCAAAACCTTTCATGTGGATGACAACATAGAGGAAAAATAAGAAGGCACTTAAATGCCTGCACTCAAAATATCCATGACCTTTTCCAAAAGCCAAAAACTTGTCAGAGTATGATGGCAAGTATGAAAGGTGTATCATGTTTATATATATATATATATATATATATATATATATATATATATATATATATATATATATATATATATATATATATATATATATATATATAGTTGTTCTTTTGTTTTGTTTTTTTTGTTTTTTGCATTTTTGTTTGTTTTGTACTTGTTTATTTGTTATAGTCTTTTGACCTTGGCTGTGGAAGCATTAAAACTTTAATCTTTAAGTGTGGAGTTTGCTTGGTATCCCCATGTGTGTGTTGGTTCTCTGTGGATACTCCAGCTTCCTCCCGCCGCCTGACATTCATGCTATGTTAATTGGTCACTACAAATTCTCCCTATGATTGTGAGCGGCCGTTTCTTTCTCTTTGCTGGCCCTGCGATAGACTAGAAACCTGTCCATGGTTCACCCTGCCTATCACCTCGTAACTGCTAGGATAGGCTACTGCTTCGCAGCAACCTGGAATTTCAAGAAACGGTAAAGAAGAATTACTTACTGAAAATATCTGTTGTTCCTTATTCAGTATGGTGTGATCTAAAAGTACGGTTAAAGAAATCTCGCAGGCATTATGTCTTTATCACTCCATAAAACCAAGTTTTTCTTGTGTGCTTTCATTAAGTTGATCAAGATTTTTTTGTAAAATGAATGTCATAAAATTTTATACTTGGTGGTGCTAAAGTCAAACTGCTGCTTTTGAAACTGCTGAATTCTGCCTACGTACATATCATATCCAGCATGCTTAATGACCTCATTTAGCTGAAGGGAGGTGAAGGTGCTCTTAGCTTGCTGCATTTCTTAATTGTTTTTTAATTACACCTCAGACTGTATCATCTGCAGTAATTTGAGACAGCAGGTCAGTTTCTTGATAGAGGCGGAAACCATTAAAGGAATATTAGTTCTCTTAAGCCTTTTAATTCAGTCCATGATATGTTGTTTATACTATTAGATACTTATTAATTCCAGTCTCATTTCTGTTCACCACAATATAGTAAACAAAGAGATGTGCCTTTTCTAATTTTCCCTCTGTCAATGGAAACCAAATTTTACTCACTCAGAAATAAATTTACAATCAGAAATAACTTCACTGTTTCTGTGAAGTTATTTCTGATTGTATGTTAAAAGATGTTATTATAGTGTGCCGTACAGCGCGCCTTCATTACGAATAACCCTATATTTTCTTTAACTGTTGCTCTTCTTAAAGGTGTAACCATCACGGTGGCTCTGTAGGGTCGATTGTGAAAATGGCTTTCCTTATCAATGCATTTTACTCTCAATTCATCAGTTGATAGTTGACTTCTGTGCTTGCTGGGAATGTCCAGCTGTCTCTGCAGTTGCCTTTAGAACATGATGACCTTGAAATATCAGAAATCTTCAAAAAAAGATACACTCTTGCCCCTCAGACCTTTGAATGACTTGTGCCATGTTTTCAAGTGTTCTGAATGTGACCTAAGATTGACCTCAGAGATGTTGTTGTTTTTATATAATCTTACTCAAAAGTTTTTGTTGTTATTCAAGTATATTTGGTAGAAAAAGAGACCCTGATAAAAGCAAGATGTCAGTTTTTGGGACTTGTAACATCTAAACATCCACAACTTTAACGATAGTAATTGCTTTACATGAGAACATGTTGGTAAGTGATTGTTTCATAGCAAGTATTTAAATAATCTATTTCTATCACTTCAACAACTCACAACAATGTGAAGTTTTATGTTGTTACTGCGGCCGATGACTGTCATTTTGAACTTTATTTATTAGCTAACACTGCTTCTTCAATGTCTTTGTTTTATAATCAGCAACACTGACCACCAATCTAAATCTAAATGTTTAACTCTTAATAAATTCTATCTAGATGCTAAATCTATGGATGCCAAAAGTGGCCGTAATTTTTTTTTTTTTAAATTTTATTGCCATCTGAAGATTAGTTACTTTTCTTGTTTTCTCAAGACAACAAGAGCCATTTCCTAACAAAATATGTCTCATTAGAGAATGATGATTAAGAAAATAATTAAGATGAGGTTAAAAGGAAATGGCCACTGTGTAAAAAACTTGCATGAACCGAAATGACCCCATGTTATACATGTGTAATTCAGTGAATGAGTGATTGTTAGAAAGTAATTGCCAGATACGTCACAAATTTCACTCTCATCAGATTCAGTAGAAGTAAAATTTGATGTATTGATCAGTGACACTCCGAAATGAACACTCTCTTAGCTTCCTCCGACAGTCCTGGGACATGAGTGTTTGGCTGATTTGATTCTCTAAATTTCTATTAACAGTGAGTGTGAATCTGATTGAATGTGTTTCTTTCAGTGTTGGTTCTGTGATGGACTAGGAACAGCTTCAGCCCCCTTGCACCATTGCTTTTGAATGGTGTAATCTTAATGTTAAATATTAAATTTTTATGTTATAAATATAATCTAATTGACATGCTTCTTGTTATCTCAGCAAATACACAAACAGAGGCATTTAATTAACTAATTTCATGCTGCTTGAAGGTTAGAAACTGGATGAGCTGTTACATCAGGCTGGAGCCAAACATGGCAGCAGTGGGACATGGTTGGCTAGACTGACAATCAGTGAGTGGCAATGCTACCGCAGCAGTTGTTGTTTCTTCAATGATCTGTCTCAACAGCCTGGCTAAGTGGCTAGGCTGGGATGCAAAAATGATCTTACGAACAATTTAAAAGACCATAATGGTGTAGACATGAGCCAAGTACATATGTAGGTTTGTGAAGACAATTCTAGAGGCCATGTTTAAGGGAATTACACAAGTCTCCATGAAATTTGGTATATACCTGGAAGATGCTCTGTCCCTACTGTTGTGCATAGGTCTAAACTCCTACAGCTAATTAGCCAACAAGACTGGTAATGGCTACTGACTAAGGCATGAGGCCACCATCAATCTCCTCCTCTACATAGACAAGATCAAGTTGTATGCTAAGAGTGAGCAAGACTCTGATCCACACATCACAAAGACACAGCAAAGACATTGGAATTTAATTCTGGAATATGGCTGAAAGGAGAAAAGGTAGCACATACAGAGGGCATTTCACTTCGAGATGGCAAGACAATGGATGTAGAGGAAAGCTCCATACCACAAGCTAATAGCAACTACAAAGAGGCCACAAGGAAAGTTACCATGCGTAAGTCCTGAGATGTCCGCTCAATGGCAAGAACAAGATTCAGGCAATTAACAGCTATGTCCTGCCAGTGATCAGATACCCTGCTGGGATAATAAGCTGGCCACAGGAGGAAGTTCAGACCACAGATGTTAAAACTCGGAAGTTGTTCACCATGCATGGAGGGTAAATCCAGTGTCCAAAGGCTATACACTAAACCCAAAGAGGGAGGCCAGGGACTAATGAGCATTAGGGCCACTATCCAAAATTAAACATCCAAGCTTCATGAATATCTCAGAAAGATGACCCCAAGGAATGAAGTATAAGTGAATGCTTCTTACAGTGGGACCTGGAAGAAAACAAACTGGAGAAACTATCATGAGAGGACAAGCCCCAGCATGGGATGTACCACTGACAGATAGACAGATAAGTCCTCCAAATGGCTAGAAAAGTCTGAAGTGAAGGTCAGCACAGAGGCGCTAATCATTGCAGCACAGGAGCAAGCCTATATGTGCATCCCGTTATGTACATATACTAACTTGATTTACAAAGTACATATTTTAATTTATAATTCTCTGTGAAATAAACAAACAAAGAAAAAAAAGTTTTATTTATGTTTATTATCTGTTATCATTCTACTCTACACACATTTTCATAGTAAGGAATAGGTTAATTATACTTCTTGGTCTCAGGCAGGACTACTTGTAGAAGTTGCTGTCTGTGAACACAGCGGACTGTGAAATGTTGAAAGGTTGTTGTTAGGTTGACGTCAGGTTCGGAGAATTCACATGTGGACTCGGCTTGGAGTTTCGATAATAATTTATTTGCTTCTTTCAGATTCTTGATTCTTTCCCAGGTGGATGCGGAAACCAGGCTTAGTCGGCAGGCAGACAAGCGGGGAGGAAAACCTAGCGGATAGAGAGGCGGGCAGGCAGGCGGGCAGGCAGGCAGGCAGGCAGGCAGGACAACAATCGGGCAAACAGGCAGGATCTCTGACGGGAAAAAACACACAGGTTATTGATCAGGACTACACACAGGAAAGAATCTTTCAGGCCGAGAGTTGTACCGCGGAACGTTCAACAATCTGGCGATGAACAGCAGGCCGGGCGGATCCTAAATAGTGCTGCAGCTGATTGCCAGAATGAGGATCAGGTGTTTAGGATGCCAGGCACGCCCACCAAGGAACAGGATCACAACAGTACCCCCCCCTCAACGGGAGCCACCAGGCGACCGAAAACGGTCAGGATGAGCCCGGCGAAAGTCACGAAGCAGGGAGGCATCCAAAATGAAAGAGCGGGGGACCCAGGCACGCTCCTCAGGACCATACCCCTCCCAGTCCACCAGGTATTGAAAACCCCGACCACGACGGCGCACATCAAGGAGACGGCGGACCGTGTAAGCCGGGCGACCAGCCACAAGCCGGGCGGGAGGAGGGGGCCTGGAAGGAGGGACCAGAGGACAGGATGAAACAGGCTTAAGTTGGGAGACGTGGAATGAGGGATGAACCCGCATGGAACTGGGGAGTTTGAGTTGGACCACCGTAGGGTTGATGACCCGTTGAACTTCAAAGGGGCCCAAGTAACGAGGGGCTAGTTTCCGGGCATCGGTTCGTAAGGGAATGTTCCTGGATGAAAGCCAAACCTTCTGACCGGGGGAATAATCGGGCGCAGGGGTCCGGTGACGATCCGCCTGGCGCTGATTCCGTTCCCCAGTTCGGAGAAGCGCAGCCCGAGCCTTCTGCCAGACCCGTCGGCAGCGGCGGATGTGAAGCTGGACGGACGGCACCGAAACCTCACCCTCCTGGGCGGGGAACAGTGGTGGCTGGTACCCTAGGGAGCACTCAAAAGGGGACAATCCAGAGGCTGAGGAGGTGAGAGAATTGTGAGCATACTCCACCCAGTCCAGATGTTCGCTCCAAGAGGACGGGTTAGCCTCTGACACACACCGGAGGGCAGTCTCCAAGTCCTGGTTGGTCCTTTCAGCTTGACCATTGGTTTGAGGGTGAAAACCAGACGACAGACTCAGAGTGGCACCAATAGACTGACAGAAAGCCCGCCATACCTGAGACGTGAATTGGGGCCCTCTGTCAGACACGATGTCCGCGGGTAGCCCGTGGAGCCGAAACACGTGGTGAACCATTAGATCAGCCGTTTCCTTGGCCGAGGGGAGCTTGGGGAGAGCAACAAAATGCACGGCCTTGGAAAAACGGTCAACAATGGTTAGGATAGTGTCTTTACCTCTGGAGACGGGCAAGCCGGTGACGAAGTCCAGGGCAATGTGGGACCAGGGCCGGCTGGGAACAGGTAAGGGTCGTAGGAGACCCGCCGGTGGTCTATGTGAGGCCTTACTCCGGGCACAGGTAGTGCAGGCAGCTACAAACTCCCGAGCATCCTTATCCATCGTGGGCCACCAAAACCTACGCTTGATGAGGGATAGGGAGCGCGTGGATCCAGGGTGGCAGGCCAGGCGAGAAGAATGACCCCACTGGAGGACCAAGGAACGGGCGGTATCTGGAACAAACAAACGGTTAGGCGGACCTGTGCCTGGGTCAGGTTGCCGTCGCTGGGCCGCGAGGACCTTATCCTCCACGTCCCAGGTAACTGCAGCAGCAATGCAGGTGGCAGGCAGGATTGTGTCCGTGGAGGGAGTGGAACCTGATGTGAACTGGCGGGAAAGGGAGTCTGGCTTCTGGTTCTTGGAACCGGGTCGGTACGACAGAGTGAAATTGAAACGGTTAAAGAAAAGGGACCAACGGGCTTGACGGGGATTCAACTGTTTCGCGGACTGCAGATACTCCAAGTTTTTATGATCTGTCCAAATGAGGAATGGCAGCCTAGAACCTTCCAGCCAGTGACGCCACTGTTCGAGCGCCAATTTAATGGCTAGTAGCTCACGATCACCGACGTGGTAATTCTGTTCGGCCGGGGTGAGACGTCGAGAAAAATAAGCGCAGGGATGGAGTTTCTGAGTCCTGGTAGATCGTTGAGACAGCACGGCTCCAACCCCCTTGTCCGAGGCATCGACCTCAACCACAAATTGACTACTGAGATCAGGGTGGAGGAGAACTGGTGCTGTGGTGAAAAGTTCCTTCAGTCTTAGGAAGGCCTGATCTGCAGGTCCAGACCAGGTAAAGGGACCCGAAGGTGAGGTAAGGCGAGTAAGAGGGGCTGCAATCTGACTATAGTTACGGATGAAGCGACGGTAGAAATTGGCAAATCCCAGGAAGCGTTGCAGGTCCTTTACAGAGGTGGGAGTGGGCCAATTTACAACCGCCTTGATCTTCTCTGGGTCTGCACGGACCTGCCCGGTCTCAAAAATGTATCCAAGGAAGGTTACTGTATTAGCATGGAACTCGCACTTCTCAGCCTTGACGAACAAGCGGTTTTCCAAAAGTCTCTGTAAGACAAGTCGGACATGTTGCACGTGCTCCGACTGGGTCCGGGAGAAGATGAGGATGTCGTCTAGATAGACGAAGACGAAGCGGTTAAGGAAGTCACGTAATACATCGTTTACCAGGGCCTGAAACACAGCAGGAGCATTGCAAAGACCGAACGGCATTACCAGGTATTCAAAATGGCCCAGGGGAGTTCGAAATGCGGTCTTCCATTCATCTCCTTCTCTCATTCTGACCAAGTGGTAAGCATTACGGAGGTCGAGCTTAGTGTAGATCGTGGAACCATGAAGGGAATTGAAAACTGACTCCAGTAGTGGTAGAGGGTACTTGTTCTTCACGGTGATTGCATTTAAGCCCCGGTAATCAATGCAGGGCCTAAGGGAGCCATCCTTCTTAGAGACAAAGAAGAATCCTGCTCCGACGGGTGATGATGAGGTCCTGATCAATCCAGCTGCCAGGGAATCTGAGATGTATCCCTCCAAGGCCTCCATCTCAGGTCGAGAAATATTGTAAAGTCGGCAGGTTGGTAACGGAGCACCTGGGAGTAATTCAATGGAGCAATCATAAGGCCGATGGGGTGGCAGCGCTAGGGCTTTATCCTTGCTGAAAACCTCCGTTAGGTCGTGATAAGCCGTAGGGACTGCGGATAGATCCGGGGTAACGGGGAGTAGACCAGAAACGGATGAAGTGGAGGGAACAGCCGACTGAAGACAAGTGGCATGACAGAAAGTGCTCCAATTAATTATTCTCCCGGTCTGCCAATCCAGGTGCGGGTTATGTTGTGACAGCCAGGGGTGACCCAACACTAGCGGAGATTTAGGTGAGTCAATTATGAAGAAGGGGATGTATTCTTGGTGGTTGCCAGAGACTATCAATCTAACGGGGATGGACTGTTGGGTTATGGAGTAGAGGTGGCTCCCATCTAGAGCTTGTACAGACATGGGAGAAGAAAGAGTCTCTGCACCTATTCCCAGGGTGGTGGCCAAGGTCCTATCCACGAAATTGGCCTCAGCTCCGGAATCAATTAAAGCCTCAACAGAATGGGGGGTCTGGTCTGTGAACAGGGTTACCGGGATAAGTGTCCTTGTGTGCGGGACCTCCTTGGGGGATGTGGTCGCCAGTACTCCCGCTGCTACTGACGACCCTGGTCTTTTACCCGGTTAGGGCAGAGAGATATCCTGTGTCCTGATCTCCCACAGTAATAGCAATCACCAGATTCTCTTCTCCTCTGCCGTTCCTCTGAGGAAAGGTGAGCCATGCCCAGCTGCATGGGTTCCTCCGTAGATCTGTTTGTGGGAGGCAGAGGGAAAGTAGTTGCTGCAGAGGGAACCTCAGGATATTGGCTAGACCGCCGTTCTCTGTCCCCTTCCCGTAGCCGGTTGTCGAGTCGTATGGCGAGATAAATCAACTCATCCAGAGAGCCAGGTGTGTCTCGGGTGGCCAGCTCGTCTTTCATCCGACTACTTAACCCGTTAGCGAAGATGTCCCGGAGTGCTTCGTTGTTCCAGCCTGTATCCGCAGCTGCTATCCTAAAATCAATGGAAAAGTCAGCAACACTCCAATCTCCCTGACGGAGATTAAGTAGCCGTTTGACTGCTTCACCTCCCCTAACTGGGTGGTCAAAAACCTTCCTCATCTCCTCGACAAACGAGGAATACGAGGAGTATCTGAAACCCTGCTGTTCATATGCTGCCTCCGCCCATGCCAGTGCCTTACCTTCCAGAAGCCCAATAACATAAGAAACCCTGGATCTATCATTAGCATAGGTGAGTGGTTTCTGGTCAAAGACAAGGGAGCATTGAAGGAGGAATCCTCTACATTCTCCCAAATTCCCTGCGTAGGGCTTAGGATCTGGGATGTGTGTCTCTCTTACTGTGACTGCGGGACCGTGCTGAGGTGCGGGTGCGTCGGGAACCGGATGCTGGAGAGGAGCAGGAGGGGTTAATATAGCGATATGCACGGTTAGTTGAGCCAGCTGAGAGAGAATGGTGTGATAATTCTGTTCCAGAGTCAACATCATCCGCTCATGTTGAGCGAGGCGAGCATTCTGACCTGAGAGGGTTTGTTGCAGTGGGTCCGAGGTGATTTCCGGGTTTGCGTCCGCTGAATCCATTTGTGGCCAGATTGTTCTGTTAGGTTGACGTCAGGTTCGGAGAATTCACATGCGGACTCGGCTTGGAGTTTCGATAATAATTTATTTGCTTCTTTCAGATTCTTGATTCTTTCCCAGGTGGATGCGGAAACCAGGCTTAGTCGGCAGGCAGACAAGCGGGGAGGAAAACCTAGCGGATAGAGAGGCGGGCAGGCAGGCGGGCAGGCAGGCAGGCAGGCAGGCAGGACAACAATCGGGCAAACAGGCAGGATCTCTGACGGGAAAAAACACACGGGTTATTGATCAGGACTACACACAGGAAAGAATCTTTCAGGCCGAGAGTTGTACCGCGGAACGTTCAACAATCTGGCGATGAACAGCAGGCCGGGCGGATCCTAAATAGTGCTGCAGCTGATTGCCAGAATGAGGATCAGGTGTTTAGGATGCCAGGCACGCCCACCAAGGAACAGGATCACAACAGTTGTAAAATGCATAAATACCGGCAGACAAAGAATGGTATCAGTCCCAGGTTTAAAAAACAAACAAACAAAAAAAAAAAAAAAAACTCAATACAGCATTTCTGAAGACAGCACACAGAGACAAAACAAATAGGAAGAGAAAGGACTCACTGTTTGTGAGTGATCTTTACATAATAAATTGAAATGTAATTACATTCAGAAACAAATAGAACCCATTGTTAACATCACAGCAGCATACAGTTGACAGCAACCTGACAAGAATCTGCAATGTTAGGTAATGACTGCCTGATCCATTAAGTGCACTGGTATACCATCAATTAAAACATAGTTTTGATGTAATCAAAGGAATTTTTGGCGTGCATCTTTACACTGAGTGTTAAAAAATATAAAAATCCAAAAACAGGGAAACAAACAAATGGTAACTAAAATATACGGCTGAATGCACCTCTGTGATTTAACAAGTATTACTTAAGTAAGTATAAGTTGATACTTTTTTATGTACTATTTATAAAATGTATGAAAAAAGCCTTTGTAATCACCGTAGGAGCCCTTGAGCTGGTGCTTTGGTTACTTACTGCTGTAAATTGCTGGACATTTATATCGCCACAATCAGTACATGAACATATTTGTTTGTTTCTCTACAGGAGTCAGTCAACAACAAGTGGAGGGGGCGCAAAATGATCTATTTGTGTTGATAAAAATAAAGTTACAGTCACAAAGTATATTTCGAATGGTGGGGTATTTTATTTGACTTTTTCTTAAATTGTACCTGATGGTAAAGAAATCAGATGTTTAATAGCCAGAAGGCAGCATATATGCTTTTTCCATTGTTTTTTCTTCCCTGCTGTGCTTTCATTATGTGTCAATCTTGACTAAATCTAGTGAAGTGGAAGCAGTCAATATCACCTAGTTTTGTACCATGCGAAGGGTGAACTCTAATCGGAGACTGCACAGGGTGCATTGGTGCACGAAAGGAGGGCTCATCTTCCAGACAAAACATGTTGAAGTAGACAGAATACGAACCTTCATTGCTTTTGAAATTTCCTCAGAATTTCTTTTGACTTAAAAACGAATGTTTGAGCACTAAACATTATGACATTATATTGTTATGATATGCAACATCATTTGTAAATATGTTCTTATTTCAATGTATTTAATATCATTAATCTACTTAATTCTAAATAAAGGAAGTTGTCAGAAACTCCCAACCCTGATGAGACAGCAGAGTGCAGCACAGTTACAACAGCACAGCCATTAGATGACATTGTTGAATGTAATACCCAAATGATGGTTGCTGCTGGTGGTAATAGTGCCTTAAGGTTATAGCTGTCAGTGATCATCTCCGGCAATGAGCATTACAGGCAAAGCCCTCCCCATACCCTTTTTCTAGGATCCATAAAGGCCACCCTGAGCTTTTGTTCAGGCAATCAAGATATGCATGGACATTAGTTTTGAAAGCCAAATGGTGCAATTCAACCCTGACCTGCCTTCAGCATAAAATGAATTGAGACTGAATCATTCTCCCTCAGTTACTTTCTTATGCAGCACCATCATAAAGAGCAGTCGCTCTAATTTCCTCTGACAAATCGTTAAAAAGCCCCTGCACTAATGCATCAATTCGTCCCCGCTCAGGCTATTCAGTCCAATATTTACACTCTCACTGTTAAGAAATAAAATATTATCTGCAATGTATAACATTTGTTTTTGGTTTTTTTTTGCTTACCAATAAATTACTCTAAATACTTACATTTATATTTTTAGTAAAATGTATCTGTTTCCAACATCTAAAACAATATTAACCTAAGAGAATAATAAAACAGTAGAAGATGCTAAGTTATATTGTTATTTAATGTTTATCATTGAAAAATCATTTTCCGTTTAGAATTTTTGTTTTAAGAGCATTATGCAACATAACACACAAAATAAACATTTCGTTTTTTAGTGCATTTTGTCAAAATGAATCTGTATTTAATGCAAATATTTAATGTTTCCTTTGTACACTGGCCTTCTGTCTGATTATCTCCCAAGATGAACTGAACATTAGCAGGTTAAGACGCTACACTCTGAAAAGTTCCTCCATTTCTTGGGGGGACAATAAGTCCCCCCGCAATAATGACATCACCAACTTTAGGGGTCAGACGTTGTCGAGCCATTCTTCCACGTAACTGCAAGAGGTCACTCGTATGGACATTGGCATTTTACGCACCTTATAAACAAATGATCAGTACTGTTTGTCTAGTTTGTTTTTCTTATCATTTATTTGTTCATAACATGTTATTGTTTACCTATAATTTCAGGAGATGTGAATTTGTTATGAAGATTGTAAACAAATTGTAGCTGTAATGCTTAAAGTTTAAGTATAACTTAGGATGATGTTTAACTATTTTGACTCCAAAAAAATGTTGGAGTTTGATTTGGTTCTTTTGGATCATTGTGAGGATTTCCAAAAAAAAAAAAAAAGAAAAAGAAAAATACAACAAGAGCAGCAGAAAACAGCAACTACAGGGTGCTTTTTAAAGGATTTATAAGGTAAAATGAAACTACCAAGCAAAGTTTCTTATTGATCAACTGCAGTAGACTCAGTGATGCTTTGTGCTTGTTTTCACAGTTCACCTGTCTTGTTTATCCATGATATCATCTTACAATGTAGTCGGGTCCGTTGGCGTAAACATCATGTTGTACAGCAATCTTCAGTTGGTCTTGGCCTGAGCTCCCATGTGTTCACAGTTTGCTATAGTATCTAACTTTGTAAATCTAGAGAAAACATACTAAATATTTTAAGAAAAACTTGTGTAAACCTGTTTCCCTAAAATTGATCTGTTCACAGATCCGTCTCATAGCCAAGATTCAAGGTTCATTTCCAGCCGCAGAGTTTTGTAGAATAAAAAATGCACTTTGCCCACCTGGACTTGTTTGAACTCCAACCTTAAAATATTGAAATTTTGCAAATGTAAAATCTAAAACACTGTTGTATCATTTTTTGTATGATTAGTTGATAAACACCGTAGAGTTAAATTATTAGGACCTGTGCTACTTACAATCTATGTGAATGCGTGGATAAAAGAAATCACATTCTCTGATTATTTACTTTTTAATTCAAAACTGACTGAGTAATTCTGTCTGCTGTTTGTCACATGAGTATATAAATATGGTGTCATATTCTTTCGGCGAGGCAGTTAACCTGGCATGAAGTTCAGTAAAGTAGGCCCACTCAGCACGCTTCACCTTCTGTAAACATGCGGTGGATTTGTGGCGTGCCTCTAATCTTTTTTTAATTGTGCAAGTGGGAAGAGTGATCTTCCTTTTGTGTCTGTTCTCTTTCTAACACTGCTAAGACTATTAGGATTGAACCATGGCAAAGGCTTTGGGGAAGTCTTTTGTTCAGTAGATGTTGGTGCATAAGTGATAACAAGATTGAATTGCTTTCATGTTTAACAACAAAGTTTGAATAATCCACTGAAAGCATAGGGGTAATTTGGTGTAGCATCAACAGGAAAAGCCTGGGAGCTCACATGTTTTACATGTTGGCTCAGCTGATTTCAAGTGAAAAAATATTTCCTACATCTCAAACCGAGAGTATAAAATATCAGCAGACAAAGATAACTCATTTACTTCTAATCCTTTCATGAGAAGAATTTTCAGTTTCAGGAGTTCCAAACAAAAGCCTACATCCCATAAAGTATAGTAGAGATGGGTGATAAATATGTCAACAATCAATCTCATGCAATCTCTTCCTTCAATGTGTCAAGGTGAGGAGAGTTCAACATCAAACGAAACCATCATAATCCAAGTAGAGGTTTTGCAAATTGTGTCCACATCAATAATGTCAAATAGTATATTTGCCAAAAAATATATATAAATAAATAAATAAAAGCTGGTATATTTTTACCAGTAGGGGTTCAGCAAACCCCTATCCAGTGATTGTACTTAGTATTATTATGTACATATAAACACATATAAATAAAGAAATTGATCAATGAATGAATAAATAAATAAATAAACAAATAAATAGAAGAAAAAAACGTATTTTAACTTGCATAACTGATTCTATATTGACGTACAGAATGTTTTCTGAATAATGATGGTTTTTTTTTTCCTTTAATAATGTTTTTTTTTTTTTTTTTTCTCTTTGTGATCTATTTTACTTTAAAATCTGCCTTATAAGTGGTGGTAAAACCAAGGAGAGGTTAAAACTCAGGTCTCACAGCAAAGAAATTCTCTTACATTGCATTTTATACTGATTTTTCTTTTAGAGTGAAAAAGTACATTTTTAATCTTTGACCCTATTCTACTTACATTTTCAAATCAAAGAAAAAGTTAAATGCCTCCTATGTCCTTGAGTCTTTAGCAAGTTTAAACTTGCTGTTGAAAGATGTTAGTAACACCGGCAGCAAAAATATTTTGTCTTCTTCTGCAGTGTCGGAATGTAGCTTTGAAATGACAGTACATTTTTTTGTTGACTACATTATGATGATCATTTCTATTATTGTTGGACAAACACAGACCTAATAGATTCTAAAGAAATCAAAGCATCTTCCTACCTCCTCTTCAATTTGATTTTAGATTAAACAAGGGACTTGAGATGCCACCTTTTGCCCAATATCATTCCAGGCATAAATATGAGAAAATAATGTTCAGCTGAGAGCTTAGAAGGACTGAGCAAATACGAATCGGCTCAGTCCTTCTGTTTTCCTCATATTCATGCTTCACATGCTTTATCTGCATGTCCCCAACTTCTCTGTCCCTGTGAGCCTTCAGTTCTAGCTGCAAGAGTCGTGTGAAATGCAGAAATCTTCTAAAGATGTTACAAGCATGCAGATGGTTTGGAGAAGTTATTATTAAAGTTACCGCCTCCAAGACAGTCTGCAATAGAGTAGGAAAAGTATGAAATGAAATAATGTAAAAGATGACAAAATAACGGCGGACACAAAACTTAACAATGCTTCTCCTTTGACGTTACTTGATATTCTAAAGTAAATACTGCTTGAAGGAGCATCTAACAGTAGCCTGCGTATAAAGCTGTTGCCATGCCTCACAAAGTTATACAAACACTGAGTTAAGTAAAGTAATGTTGCATTCAGTGCATGCACGATGGACCGAGGGAAATCTGATTCGGTCCACTGGTGAGATTGGACCAGAGCTGGTGTTTGCTCTCTTGCAAAAATAAATAAATAAAAAAAAAAAAAAAACACTAAAATTCTGCTCCAGGTTATAGACAAAGGCCAAGGCTACAGAATCACTTCCCCAAGCCCTCAGAATCTCTGTATCCCCCGAGCAACGCCTGAGTCCTAATTGGCTTTTGTGATTGGCTTGTTAGATAGCCAGGGTCCAATCCTGAAATTCCCACTCAACTCATTCATTTTCAGCATGAGCCACTGAGCCTTAACAAGATGTCCGGTCCTGCAAGCAGGCTGCTGTGATCCTCCCGAGGCCAAACTGAGAACTCTCTTACTTCTTGTGTTTCAGAAAGGAGCTCCCCTGGGTGACAACCAGGGCCAAGGGATCAAAGAGTGTGTCACTATAACACTCTCACTCTTAAACACAAGTTCATTCCCCACACCCAGCACATCCAACTAATTAAACTTGATGCTCAGGAAGAAGCCTGACCTCAGCAGTTACGTGAACTTCAGTGATAATCATGGTCAAAGCCAAGACGCCACACAGACTGCAAAAAAACAAGTTTGTTAGAGATGGAGTCTTCCAGTCTGGCTGGACCCATGTTTGGTCATTTGGAGATGAGCATTTGCTGCATTTGACAATTACCCTACGGAGAGCAAGCACAAATTACTATTGATAAAATTGACATACTGCCGTCTTATCGGCCTTGATAGTGTAATTGACTTTAAAATTCAATGTTAGAAGCCAAGTTACACTAACAAGCAAAAGTGACTTTTAATAACATAACATTGATTTACCAAGATGTCATCTAGATCTGTGTGGATAAAGTTATAACTCATGAACTAATAAATTCACCAGGCACATTGTCATCCTGCTGAGGATTCCAGAATAATTTGTTTTAGGATGGAAGTGTGGCGTTTTCCTTTCAGAGGAAACAGAAAACCTATTCCAGTGGCTGTCCCTTGTACAGCGTTGTTACCATGACAATTTGTTAACAGAAGCCTTTTTTTTCTCTAATTAGCAATAACAACCCGCCTTCAGTACATAATTGCAATTTCTTTGCATTCTTTTAATGAAAGCTCTTCAGTGAATCTATGTTGAAATGGTGATTTTTATTTTTTTCATTAAATTATCGACAAAAGCAAAGTCAGTGGTCCAAAACTATGTATGGACTTCTTGGTTAGGCATCAGATGCTTTGGGACATTGTTTGACTTGTTTCGCACAAGAGACATTACTGATTCAGTTTGTCTCATACAGACCATAGATAGATAGATAGATAGATAGGCTTGAAGGTTGTGTAAATCAAGGCCAAGCAGTTGCATACTTCCCTCATCCTTTCCTCCAGCTGTGTGTTTTAAAGGGGACTGTTGATCATTAGCACTTCCTCCACATTGTGCATGCTCTGGCATCACTCCCTGTTCTGTCACAGGCACACTCTTCCCATCTTCTGTTTTAAATTGTAGGAGGCAAAGAATGGTGCTGTGTGGGGCTTGTTTGCTAACTACACAACACCCTCATGAGTCTGCGCTGGCATCATGCCTAGCCACCAGAATTGTGGCACAGTACACTAAAAAATTGGAAGTGAACTGACTCTTATTTTTAAATGTGCATGTTTATTTAGTGATTTCCCCAACAGTCATTAGGGCTGTGTGTGCAGCAGTTTTCTGTGATGTATTTAGACTAATTATATCAAACTTGCTCTTTGGGTTTTAATTTGTTTACAATGGATGGTATGAATGAGGCCTTTCCTCTGATGGCATCACAGATGATTGAAGTGTTACACTGTAATGCGTCTGCATTGGGTTTAAAACTCAACCAGGGTTTTCCAATGCTAACAAATTGGTTGTTGTCTTTCGATTGCAAAATGTGATTGCTTTATGAACTCTGATTTACACTCTGCAACATGGTTGCCCCTGTATAGCGGCCAGTAATGCAAATGCACTTGCAAAAAGCACCATTCCATACACATGCAAAAAAGCAATAACTGCCCTTCTTATGTATGCAGGCAAAACATGAAAGTGCATTATGAAGATGGCGTCTGAAAACATACATCCCTACCGGAAAACATCAGAAAAAGGAGGCAAGGAAATCATCAAAGATAACTCTTCCTAAAACCATCTAGGAGCCAGATTTCACTCTCGTTGTTGACTCTCCCTTTGCCATTAATAAAATGTCCCCATTTCTACCTCAAATTGACCTAGAATAGTACGAAGACATTTTCACACAGTGTTTCTTTCTTAGTTTTCACAGCACTCAGACATAAAAGATGCAAAGATTTCAGCTGGCTGCAGCTGGGGACTTCCAGCTAGAAACTTTATTCAATACTTCACATGCAAAGAGAGTAAGGTGGTCACCCTATATCGAGTGGAGTTAATAGTTTTGGCTTTAGATCGGCCCCTTGTATTGTTTAAATAATCCATGAAAGCTCTTAAGGTAGCCACGGACAAATATAAAAGACTTATAAACTTTTAATAATAAGCAGGATGATAGTGTATCACTCTGACAAGAGTTGGGATTATGCATTAATTATTAGACCTCTGAAACCATTTGCAACTGGCTCGCCGGGTGTGAGCCTTTCAGGGAAGCTTGTTCTGCATACAGAAAAAAAAAAAAAAAATCCAAGCTAAAAGTGGGTTAGTGTTTTCATGCTTGCAACGTTTGTGGACTAAGGATTGCTGGAGATGCACAAAAATATATAAATTAAAAGAACTAGATTAATCTCTTTATTAGGCTTGACAATATACAGTACAAGTGTTTTTTCTCACATAAAGATGAATCAAGCCAAAGACAGAATACATAAAATTATCACGATACTGCCAAGGGTGTTCATGTTTGCACAAGGTTTAGCAGTGGGGGTGGCAAACAGTTGTAGGTTGTCAGAAACCTTTGAGGATGAATAAATATGATGAAGGGCCTTAATTATGTGATTGCTGGCTTGGAAACCGTATCACAGAAAATAGACGTGAGCATGGCAGGTATGTAAAGAACTCCCACAACCCTCACAGAGGAGGAATGACAGATACTTTCTGCTGAGTGTTTCAATGGCCTGTTTCTGAATCCTGTGTCTTTTTGCACCTGAACGATACTTGGATCCATTGAATAGCTGCAAAAATTTGCTTTTGTTTATACCCACTTAAATGGGTATAAACAAAGAATAAAAAAAAAACAAAAAAAAAACATTTGAATTTGTTTAATGCAATGTTTAAAAATGACTTGAGTTGAAATACTGCTTACATGTCAAACATGAGCTCACTGAGCACAGTTATTATGAACAGCTTTACATTCACTCTATTGACTTGGATTTGTTCCCAGTTGAAAGTAACTCTGAAAATGCAAACACCAAGGTGTCCTTCTGCCTCTAAGAACTTTTAGCCACTGAAAAGTTTAAACACAGTGACATGGCAGCTCTGTGAATTTCAAGGGTTATGAAGATCACATAGAACAGAGGAAATTGTTAAAAAGTTTGACCTACAGTAGATATAAGCTTCCTGACTGGGCGTTATCCTCAGTGGTGCATCGTTGTAACAGCCTGGAACAGTTCAGAGCTTCACAAATCACAGCAATGTGCCTTTCAGACGAAACCAACATGTGTTTGAGAATAAAATAGCAGATCAATTGTTTCTATTAATTTAATATGTGTTAGTATATGCTAATTTTACTGTGTGTGCTACTGTGAGCTCTCAGGATAGATGCAGATAATATTATTATTCAATATATTAAGTACCACTGATGTCAATAAAACATTACATACAACCCAGAAGAAAGGAGAGTGAGTGGGTCACTCTGAGCCCTAAAGCAATTAGTCAATGTGAACACAATTAGTGTAAATTTGTGGTGAAAAAAATGGTATTGCACGCTGCCACATTCATTTAGTTAATATCTCAAGAAATTGTACCAACTTGCAAAAAAGGCGTAAAACAAATTTTCTCATTTTGACAAAAGCAAACAGTATTATAAGTAAATTTTAACACTAATAGCTGAGCTCCAACTCAAAGTTGTTGGCTTATAGCCTTTTTTTTTATACTTCCCTGCTTAACCGGTCCATCCTTTTAGGGACACCTCAGGTAGAAACGACTACTCTGTTAATTGGGTTATTCATAGCAGCAATGCGCCTCATCTCCGCATTTCAAAGGCCCATGTGTGTCATTAAATTTGAATTTGACTCTAAAGCGTGACCAGTAGTTGGGTGTGTGCACTCAGCAAATGTACCCCCAGTTGTGTAAATGTTAAAATTTAGTCTAACCAATACACACAACTAATTTATTTGGCATGAGTGAAACATTCTCAGACTTGTCAGTCCGGTAGGGAATATTTCTCCTCAGTGAACAGTCTAGGTGGAAGGGGTTGGCGGTGAGGCACTGTGATTAACTTATTATTGCTTAGAATCAATCATTTTCAGCTGCAGTCTTGGTATAGTTTGGTAACTGATAAGACAATGGCAGGAAAAATAAAAATAAAGACTCTTGTGGTGCCTTTTTCCTTTTTTTTTTCAAAAAATGTATTTCTTACTGTAGAAATAAATATGCAATTTCTATCTATGTTCACATAGAGTTGACTTAACGCTGAGCCCCCATTGATTCTTTCCCCCTACAGCTCTTTCACACTCTTAATCAGACTAACAAAACAACAGGACAGGTGCTCCTTGAAGATACTGGCAGCACCATTAAGTATTTAACAACAATGGTGCACCACAGAGGATGTATTCCTATTCTAGGCTAACCTACTTATCACCATAGTATGAATGCAAATGCTGATGTTTACTACGGTGTGCTTTGTATGTTTAAAACATTTGTTGAAAATCACACATCTGTTCCCGGAACATATGCCTCTGTTGAGGAGAATTATACCAAGAATAAAAAAATAAAATAAAAAAAAAACAAGAAAGAAAAAAATGATATTGCAATTTTAAAGTACTGGTTTTGTGTGAAAACTATTATCTGAAGTATTTTATGTGGTAATTGTGAGTCTTACAGCTTTCTTTCCCTCTGTCTGCATGGGCCGGTAGATTTATCAACACAAAGAGAGAGAATACACGTTTGTGAATGTTTATTTCATGTTGAAGTGACTTCAGACCCGCAGATCATTCCATCACCATGCAACAGAAAAGATAAAAGATGTTTTCAAAGCAGGAGCCAGTGTGTGCAGTTGTCACATTGTTCAAATGTGTAACCTTGCTCTCTGTGGACTAGCAGCAGCACAAGCCTTCCTCATATGGAACAAGCTCTATTACCCTTTTTTGTTAGACCACAATACCTCAGGGTAAGAGTTCGGTCTGGCCCGGTTGACTGTCAATGATGCAGTTTAGCTTTTTTCTTTCTTTCTTTTTTTTTGTCTCTCCCATGCCTGAGGAGAAAGTATAATTGAGAAATCAGCAGGGCCTTCTCCTCCTCCCCCTTAAAGTCATTTGCTTACATAGTGTGTTCCCACACCAATCATCAGCTTAGCGGCTTAGCTGTATTTGTACTTGAAGATTGTGTGGCTATTGCCGTTAGCTGTCTTATCCTGGCTGTGTCTGTGAAGAAGTGTATGAATTTTGGCTTCTGCATTCACACGGATCCATTTGTTGTATGGTTCCGTCGCTGAAATGCAATGATTGAAATCACTAGCGCTGGAGCTACATTTGTGGGTGAATTACCTGAAAAATACAGACCCATACACAGCAAAATAATCTGGTAGAAGTTGACACTGACTGACAATGCTGTCTCTGGCATGATTGCTTTTGATGATTGCGAAAAGTGTTGCCACACAAAAGAAGAAAACGGCTGTCGTTTCATGCTGATCGGAGAAAAATGGATTTATGTGGCAAAAAAGCACTGATAATCATCTGTCAGTGAAAATATACCTGAGGCTCCAAAGCAGTAATTGTCTGATTCTTTTTTAAGTGTCTTATATGCTTGTGCTATGAAAGTTGCATTCATCAAAGGTCGTATTTGTTAAAATAAAGAACACAAAGAAATAAAAGTATTCCATCCCTCCACATCACTTCCGATTCAAAAGTAGGCTTTTACATCTACGAGAGGGCATTTAATCGTTTTTTCCTTACATCACCATACATGAAAGAATTTTTCGCTTCTGTATTGTGACACTGTAAAAGGCTGCCATTTAATTCAAGTTTCAGTGAAAAAGAAAAAAAAAGGAAATGCTGAGATGTGGAATTTTTCATAGATGACTGTGTCATCATTTCTGGGGGTTAGAGTGTGGATTCAAGCCCTTGGAGATGTGATCATTTTCCTCTTCCTAAGGTGAGCAGAGCATAATGCCTGCTGAAGTTGTAGGGTCTTAGCTGAATGCATGTTGGAGTGAAAAAAAAACAAAAAAAACAACTGTAATTGTCATCTAGGATTTGTTAATCCTAGGAAGCCAAACTTATTGTTTTTAATACATATAATTTCTGAGATATTGTGCATCACTTTATGGTAGAAACCTTACTCAAAACCATCTTTTATGGTACTGGTTTCCAGTCCTCTGGTGGACACCAGAAAGCAGAAAACTATGCCACAATATTTTTGACCTATCAAATGGTACCATATGGGCTTTTCTGCTTTTCTTGTTGGGTTGGGTTTTAAGGTTTAAGCTGAGTCAGACATATCATTAATTACGTCAAGATATTTAGTGTAGTTTAAGATCTATCAACATCTGAAAAAAATTATACCCATTGCAAATTGTTTATTCTTATCTAAAATGCAAGCTGAAGCACATCCTAATTATGTTTTTGAAACATTATTCTAAAAGAGCTTATGTGTACTAAGTGCTGAATTAACATTATCTGTCACTTGACAATGTGAAGGATATACCTTTAATAACCTGACTTACTCCCACCTGAAACATGACTCCCCTGTCAAGCTTTTATATGCTGACACCAGAGGAACCTATGTGAATTAATCAAAGACATACGCTAATATAAAAGCAACTCACACTAAGAGAGATGACTAATTAAAATTGGCAAAGGGAATTAATGTATCATGTCAGCAGTTGATGAATAAGTATCAAAGACTAGCCGGTCTAATTTGTAGTATAGCTCACCTATTATGCAAACTTTCACAGGTGCACCACTTGCAGATCTTGCTAATGTGAGTTTGGTAGAGGACGTCAGGGAACGTTCCCTTGGAGTTATGTTGAATTCAGGCATGTTCTTTAGCTCCTCCCAAATGAACATCAATGAGCTCAGAGCTATTCAGGACCCCTGCTGTTTGTCTTCTGTGGTTAAAGGTCCCTCTTAGAGCAGCAACATTCTGTTTTGTCATTTATCAGTTTTATTTTGACTTTGCAAGTCTCGTTGACAATATTTTTAGCCCATTTAGCATGTTAAATCAGATTCAACATTCCAGAAATAAACATTTATGTTTGGCTGTTGAGCATAACTAAAACAATAATAACTTTCCACTGATAAAGGGCTTTCCACAAGTAACAAACCAAACACAATAGTACCATAATAAAAAAAAAAACACGGCTTTGTTTGTGCTCCAGTTGTCATTATTTAATGCCAAAAATAGATTACTATCCCATCTGGGATTCACTGGCTTCTGGTCGCAGCATGCATCAAATTCAAAGCTTTGCTTCTGGCTTCCAAAACAATAACTCAAACAGCTCCTTCACTCCTTAATCCAGACCTACACTCCTTCTCGATAGTTACGCTCCACCAGTAAAAGATGTTACCACCACTACGTGGGACTAAATCACTAGCCAGACTCTTTTCCTCTGTCGTGCCACGATGGTGGAATGACTTCCCAAACTCTGTCCGATCTGCAAAGTCCTGGTCTAGATTTTAGAGCAAGCTGAAGACTCAGCTCTTCGAGGAGTGCTTGCGCATTTAGTTTAGTTATATTTGTCAGAGGAGTTGGAGAACCATTTTTTTTACAACAAATATTATGATATTCATTCTTTGTATTTTAACATAGGGAATATTGTGAGGTGGGAAGAAAAACAAAAACAAACAAACAAAAAAAAAACAACAAAAAACAAAAAGCCTGTTGCACTACATGTCAACGCCTGCATCCAACTGGACTAGCAGCAGTTCATCGGCACCTTCCTTTATGTCCTCAGTTAAATTTATTGCTCGTGTTGTTCTCACTCTCATATGTAAGTCGCTTTGCATAAAAGCATCGGCTAAATGACTGTAGAATAGAATCTGCTGCAGAGATTTGTGACATTCTTAAGTCATCGTACGTAGTACATCCCGACTGGCAGTCAAACATATCTTTGAGTTAGCTCTGAGAATTTCTGTTTGTCCAGATGCTTTTTGTGTGAAGAGATCAGGGTAATTTTGTTGTCACCGGTTCATGAATTTGGATTTATAATATATTTGTTTTACATAATCTTTGCAGCCTTAAAAAAAAAGGTTTGTGATTTTCCTTTGCATTTTAAAACAGCATTGTTTTTACTTTGGCTTTGTGACTGGGGCAGAGTAGTCATGTTGGGGGGGTTGTTCTTATCTGGTCCTGGGATGCAGTTGATGTATTTGGAGTGAATACTTCCTGAACACACATGCCATTGGTCTGCTTGTACACTCATGTGTCCAAGCTGATTTCTTCTATGAAGTGTCACTATGTAACAATATCACAGTAAAGTCAGCTTGTAAAACTCTAAGAATTTCCATTATTCAGACAGCTGAAAGAGGTCGTTGTCAAGAAAATGTTTAAATGAATATTCTTTTTGATGAAAGCATGACCTAACATTTTAGACACTGCACCATAGGACCGCTGTGCTATGAGTTTTAATTAAATAATTATCTCAGTTAAGTGGTTGATAAAGCCAATTCTTGCTTTTAATTAAATAAAATGTCTTAACTCTAAAATAATTTCCTTTAACTTGTTCTCAGCAACATGTCATATAATGCGTGTCTGAGCAATTCCAAGGACAATGCCTGGGCTCTGTGTTCAGAAGCCTACATGTGCACCAAGGTGGTGATTCTTTATAAAGCCCATTGAATTAATTTGTATCAAGAGAAATTCCATTTACTGTATTGTATTCTAGCCAAGGAAACTTTTTACTGAATGGTGCATGAAACTTTCACTCATGTCCTTGAAAACTTAGTATTTAAAAACTCTTTAGCTCGTTTCCTGATGATGATATTATTGCACAGGTCAAGGCAGTACAAGATTTCCAAGCATAATGATTTTGCAATAAGATGTACAATACAGGGCATCAGCGCAGGTACACTTCTTGTTTTCCAGCACAGCCTAAATGCACAGCTCAGGTTACCACTGTAGACACTTTATACAGTGGGATTTGGAAACCATGGAGACCGTGACCAGTCCGTTATGCTGCACAACAAACATGCAGCAAATTCAGATGTATTGACTATGAAAAAGTCATCATTGTCATCTCTGATGCTCCATTACATTATGGTATTTCTGTGTTTCAGGGATAAAGCCCCATACTTTTAGTCATACATTTAGGACTTTGTTAAATTAGCTCAGTGTTACCATAGTCAGTCTTACCATTCTTCATGTTCCCCTGCTTGTAACATGCAGCTTGAAATATTGACGGCTCAAAGTTGCCAAGATGAAGAGAAAGGATTTGACAAGATAGATTGGAAGTTTTCAGTGACTCCAGTTATTCAAAAGATTTTGAATCAGCAATCGGCTATGTTTTATGAAGTAACAACTTGATAAATAATTATTTGTGGGTTAAACATTGCATTTGTGCCTCTCTTGTACTCATAAATGATTAAAATAGGCTGTACCTTAAATCATTTCCTTCTTCAGTTTTTAAAGACATGTGACAGCGTGTTGAGGGTTGTGTTTTTCAAAGGTGCAGAATAGCATGTCTGCATCTAGTATGGAGTCAAAATGATTACTTTGTATTCATCAAACAACAAACATAAATGCACAGCATTAGTCAAAAGTATTAAAAATACCTGTTGATTTAAAGTGAAAGGTTACGTGTTTCCACACTTTTAAATGATGCCACTGACTGAAGATGTTGCAGGACTTCTGACTCTTGGTGTAAATCTTCAAATCTGTTGTGGAGATTCTTTTGAAAAGGGAGGAATGAAGAGTGTGCAGGTAAAGAAGCTACAGACAGCAAACTGCTGATGAAGCAGCATCTGTAATCCTCAGGTGTTAACACACTAATCTTCCCACCTGAATGGTTTGAAAGATGGAAGAAAGTATTTCCTGAAGTTTAAACAACGGACCTTAAGGCACAACACAACCGAAGTGGTTTTACTTTGAAAACTGCAACAGTAAAGATGTTTTATTTTACAGATGACATAAGTAGCCTACGGGCATGCTTGATAAAGTAGATTTTATCCACAAGCCAGTTTTTGCTCTCATGCCTATCTTGATATGTCAAAATAAGGTCTTTATTGTGAATACTGCACTGTAGCACATTTATAGAAGTAGCAACATGTAAAGGAGACATGATGTGTCTTTGGTATAAATGGCACACAGGGAAGTAATGAAAAACACCTTTTTATATTTCGATCTCATTTAAAAACTGTGAAAACATACAGATGGTTTTAAAATACTTCTTTTTTCACCAGTATGTTACAAGAAAAAGATCAGGCAAACAGCATCTCTTTGAAAATTTGATACAATATCCTTTAATCTGCTCCTTCTTCACATCTTAATTCCATTTTTACCCTCATACCTATTTAGAATGAAATTTAGGAATTCTTAAGCAATTTCACTGAGGGCTTTTGTAAGGAACTGACTTCACTTCCAAGATTAGATCAAATTATTTATATTTTACTTGTTACCTCACTAAGGTGAGCAGCTGAAAGCTACACAGTCCAAGAACATGATGTTTTATTCTTTATCATTTATTTCAGTCTCTGTGTTTATGAACTGAAGTAAATTTCTAAATGGTCTTTTTACTACCATTTAAAAAACTTTGCAGGATGAGCTACAACTGATATTCAGATTTCTCCAAATTTGAGAAGGAGAAAGGAATTTACATTAAATATGATAATTATATAAAACCCTTGTTATTCAGCAAAGTTCTCCTCTCCAACTAGAGATGCAACCTGAAACTGACAAAACCACATGTTAACTCAATGCAGAGAAACACTGCAGTTTTCTCAGTTCATCACCAGTGGCTGTATGATCAGTGGGCATATGTTCCAGAGTTTGGTAAAACATTGGGTCTCCACATTATCTGCTATATGCTAATATAAATAATTGTAGGGTAAAAGATCCACATAAAGAGTCCCAATGTGTGTTAAAAATAACCGTATGAATCTTTGTGTGAATGATATGTAGAACTTATACAACCTTGTTAAGGAGCCATATGAAGGAGCTGTGTGAGTCTGAGTCATTAGAACTGAACTGAGATAAAAGAAATATTTTATTGATCCTTTAAAATTAAACTTACTTTTTAAAATAAAACAAAAATAACATTAATTAAGTCCTTCATTTCACATACATATATAGTATGTACATGTGTTTTTACATGTTCATACTGTGGATGTTTTTATATCAAATAGGTCTTTTTGTATTGATCAACAAAACCTAGTAACAATCGCCCATGTCTGTTTCTCAAGTGTAATGGGAGTTCTTTAATCTAACCCTAACCCTAATGACCAACACTGATTTTTACTGGTTCCATCTCCCCTTGGCAACAATGGAAACAAGAGACACGTTCGTTTTTGCAGAGAATGCCATTTTCTGGACATCAAAAGGGGCAGTTCACATTTTCTTCACAAACGTTTACTGATTGTAGTGACTGTTTAACGTAGAGGCTGTGAAAAAAGGCATTTTTTCTCTTGTTTCTTTTTTAACACATACGCACGGCAGCCCAGATCATATTCTTTGGTGCTGACATCTGTGATTCTGTAAAAAGTTGTAATCTTGTCTGATAACTTCAGTGAAGCAAAATGATCAGAAAAGCAGCCTGCAGGATACAACATAATGCCTCCCCTTCATGTTCTCTGTGACATTTCTGTCCTCAGAGAGGTGGGGTTAACTGGGAGAAATCCATCTACTGCACACAATTCAAAAGGACTTAATGTTTGTTTTAGCATTTGTATTACGTTTAAATATTTAAACACGCATCTTTTGGTTTAAAATTTTAAATGTTGTTTGTAGAGAGTGTGTAGTGGACTCTGCTTTGTATGACCACCAACCATGAAGTGTCCTGTATGTGCTATTTTGTGTCAGTGGATTACTTGCATGCAGATAAGCAGTACCACTGATCCAAGGGTATACATCGGAATTCAAAGGAATATGCTTTTGTTTTCATGTCAATGAAATAACACACATACAGATATAAGATAAAAGATTAGTTTGAATTTTTTGATCGAGTCTGTTAAAGACTTAAACTTATCATTAATTGATATTTGAATGGTTTTATTATTATCTCAACACGAGTCATGAAAAGAGCATCCTTTCCAAACCAGACAAGCCGCTCATGGTTTCCATTACCATACTTACTATAAGTGTATTTGTGTTCTCTGCAATAGTTCAAGTTGAACAGAAGTATCACTTCAATTACTCCAGGATATTAGAAAAAATAACTAAAACTCATAATCGCACCACAGGTCCAGAACTGTCTAATTCACTACTTGTTCAGTTTTTGACAAAGAAATACTTGTAAAAAAGAGTGTCCGACCAAAATTATATATAGCAGGAATAAACTTTAGCCATGCATTATTAACGCTGGGTTCACCTTGGCAGCTTGCTGTACGAGATTAAAAGAATAATTTCAAAGCTGTAAATAATCTGTGCAGGCACATACTACATTCTCTGCAGGGCAGTGAATTATTTATTATAATCTGGCAATGCAAGGTTGTTTATCACATATTAATGTGATACATCAGGGGAGTAATTCTCCTCTGGCATTCCACTCGCAGTTTCCCTCACTCTGCGTCAAGATTCATTCTCTCTATATGAGGATTCATAATCTGAGGGGGTGCTAATCTGCAGCACCGTGTTGGGGATGTATGATGATTATTTGTAAAGATTTTTATGACCATATTTAGGTGTTATTTGCAATAGAGACTTTGAAGTTACTCTAAGTTATCCAAAGTTGATGCCATTCTACTCTTCTTAATTTTTAGAAGAAAAAAAAAACAAAATAAAAAAAAAACAGATGTAGTATTTCCTTGATTAATGCAGGAAGAGACTGGATGGTGTCAGATAAGCCTGTTTGACACATTCTGTGGGTCAAATGATACAATAATGTACTTAATATTGTGTTTTAGTGGTGTGAAGGGGATCTATGAACACATAAAAAAATCAACACATCTTTGTCTTCTTTATTGTAAGAGATGACTGAGAAAAAGGGATAGAGCTGTTTTAATGCTGAATTGTTTTTCTATAGAAATGATCTTTGAGCTAAATTACAGCTAAATTACATTTATTAGCTTGACTCAAAATGATCAAGAGGAGTTTAAATGTTAACTCCCAGATGGCATCTTTAATTTCAATCTGTTCTGTTCTGTTCTGGATCTGTTTTAGGTTGTCTGTCTTGCCTTTTGTTTGCTTCAGTTGTGCTCAAGAAAAATGTCGGCAAAGTAGTGGCTGGACTTCACTCTGTGGGCTGACAATATATCACCAGTTGCACAGGAGACATGGCTATAAGTTTGAGAATGAGAGATTGCCTTTAGGCTCATTAGGAACAACAGCTGGTTGGGTAATGAAGAGGAAACAGTGTGTCAAGAGGTTCTCTGAACTTCCCAAGAGATGCATTTGCAGAATATGTGACTGAAGAGAAAGATTAATGTTGATGCATCATCCCTTTACCGCACTGAGATGACTCAGAGAGAGAACTCTGTCATTGTTTAATACAGGAATAAAAGGAATGCCACATATTATCAACATAAAATAACTATTGAATATTACATTTATAAATTTTGTTTTTGTTTTTTTTATCAGTAATACATTGCTATTAAGATTCCATCCATCCATCCATTTTCTTAACCGCTTGTTCCAATTAAGGGTCATGAGGAAGCTGGAGCCTATCCCAGCAATCATTGGGCAAGAGGTAGGGTACACCCTGGACAGCTCGCCAATCCATCACAATCCAACACAGAGAGACAAACGACCACACATTCACTCCTAGGGACAATTTAGAGAAACCAATTAACCTAACATGCATGTCTTTGGACGGTGGGAGAAAGCCGGAGTACCCAAAAAGAACCCACGCATACACGGGGAGAACATGCACATTCCACACAAAAAAGCCACCGTTTGAACCTACCTCTAAGCAACAACCTTCTTGCACAATTGGGATTCAAGGAACTATATTAAACCTGGTTTAATTCATGTTTGTTTGACTGATTCAGTCGTGTTCATGTAAATGAGTCAGAAACTAGAATTAGCCATGAAGTTCTTCAAGGTTCTGTGTTTGAACCAAGAATAATGCACTGTATACATCAGTTATATAATATTATTACACAGCACAGCTTTAGATCCACTGCTATAAAAATCAACTTCATCTTGATGGCTGCCCCCTGTACAGGCTGCATCATGAGATACATGGAGTACAGTCAGGGCTTTGCACATAGGAAGCACCTGTCCTAACACATAGCATACCAACATGACAAACTCAGTAAGCTTGCATCCAGGATAAACACAGTCCCAACCCTGAATATTTATATGGTAATGTAAAGAAAATATCATAAAAGCAGAGACTCTGCAAATGAAAAATGTGTCTGTCACAAATTTTTGCAAAGGAGTGGCAAAAGTAAGAGAAAAGTTTTCTTCCAGTTCGAAAGAAACTGCTTTTTGTGCTTCTGTGAATTTTCCTTTGGTTGAAATGATTAGGAAAAGTCTCATCAGATTCTATGAAGCTGAAGGGATAGTGATGTTTTTACTCTCCTAAACATATCTTATCCTGGGGTTCACTTCTTTCTGAATCATCATGGTTTTTCTAAGAAGACTTTGGACCTCTCCTGACAGCTGATACAGCTGTCCGTCATCCACACGGACAGATGGCCTCTTCAAATTTTTACTTGTATAACAACTTTATTAAAACATCTGTAAAACTGTTCAGATTCACTTCTTTTGCATGGTTTCTCATCAGACATTACTTTACTAATTCCTAGGTTGAAATTAGATGTTATACTCCTGTTTTCACTGAAAGAAATGTGGTTTTAATTTTATTTTTTGAAGGACAACCATCTGCTGTTTTGAACTTGTTCCAAGTGAACTTACAGTGACTTAATAACACATATCTTTATTTTGACACTTCTGTGGTAATCTCCTTTCTAATATTTTAATTTTACATATAGACCTTCTAGTTGTGAAAATATGCTTAAATTATCTTTAGTATGTCATTTCAGAGCAGAGCAAAAGAAATGGGCCTTGTGAAGATGTTAAACTCAGCTAGTCTCTTCTTCCTCTTTGCTTTGCACCAAATTTTCAGAGCACAACTCCAAACGTACCAGATAATCTGCAGAAGACAACTTAAGGGTTTGATTTTCACCCAAATCTGTCTGCTATGAGCCGCTGAAGAGGCAGCTTGGTATCCATGTTGTGCTATCATATGTCTAACATCCAAAGTCACCGGGAACCAGATCAGTGTGCTTGTTTGGTCTGCACCAGAGTTTGAGAGTTCATACTACTCCAAATGTACCATATGATCCCTGGAGGGAAATCAGTTTGTTTTGACCAAGTGGACCAAAACGTGCTACAGGCCCTCTAATGAGAATCCTAGTTTATTTGCTCAGAAAGTGGCACAGACACAATGTTTGACCCCACCAAAGTCAGATGTTATTGATTTGGAATTGTCAGACAAATATCCAAATTTGTGGTAGAACTTATATTAGCAGTATTGAGCAACGTTGTTGGCAATTGCGTGTATTCATTGTTTACCAGTCTGTAATGAAGAATAAGGACACACACACACAGTTAGCTAGCATTAGCTTACAGAAAATTCTATTCCTCCCATGGATCCTTACACTACTTTATTCACTTTATACCTGTAAAGTGACAAGTGATTTTACTGTTCAGTCAGCATGTTAGGTATGAACCTTTACATGCTGTCGAAAGGTTTTACAAAAGGATGCTTTCTAGTGTTAATTTAATTGCTTTCAACAATACTACTGAGGTAACTAGAAATAAATCTCCAATACCGAAGGTTGAGTTTCAATCTGACAATGTTAAATTGACTTGAAATTTTGTGCCTGGGTAGTGTATTATAGGAAGATGACTTTACTGCCATGTACGTGGAGCTGTTCCTGAACATTTTTGTCCATGTGGCATGGGGTATTACCCTGCTGGGAAAAAAATTTTCTGCAGCAGTGCTCCCATGCTGCTAGGGATGAACCTGATTGGCAATAACACCCCAGTCCTGTGGCATTGAACCATTGCTTCTCTTTTATCAAGAGCTGAAATTTGTGCTACAGAGAAAAAAAAAAAGACCTTTACAACGCCATCATAGCCAGATGTGTGGCATGATTCATGCATGTTCTCGTGTGGATTCCTCACTTTTTCATCAGCCTGGAACAGCAGGAACCAGAATTCATATATATTTCCAATTGTCTGGTGGAGTTTTTTGTTCTTTTTTTCTTTTCTTTTCTTTTTTTTTATTACTTACCCCACCTAATCCACAGAAATCAATGCAGTGCATTGTTTCATAGCCTTGTATGGTTTTTACTAAAATGTGACGATGTTTGAAAATAAATCTACAAAGAAGATTAGTTTGCTAATTTCTTCTTACTGACTCCTGTCAATGTATTTCTCCTATATTTCAAAAGGAAATATAGATCCATTCCAGTAGATTTATGTGGCACAAGGTATCATTTTTACACACTTATATGACGCAGCTGATATTGTGTTCACTTGGCTCTATTTATGTCGCACATGCTGCTATCAAATCTAAAGTAAATCACATTATTTTTTCACTTTCTTTGATTCATGTGCCAACTAGAATTTGCAGCCAGATATCAAAATCATTGGCTGAATGTTAAACTATACAACACTGCAGTAAAAATGGAGCACTGTTCACAGCGCATGGGTGAATTATGGCAGCAGGTTGACAAGGACATCTATCATCAATCAGCTTGATAAAGCAGAAAACTGCTGTAACATGTAAGATGAAAAATGTAAAAAAGAAATTTACAGGCCGGTTTAAATCCATTGTTGGGAAAACAACAATAACAATAAAACTCAAGTTGAGGCAAAGAAGGAGAAATGATAGTCATTACATGTGTAAATATCTAATTTATTTATAATTATACATTTACAGTTAGCCATTAGCCATTAGATAAATAATATACTGCTTTTGCATGTCCTGCCTCATGCCCAGCTGTTTAGACTGAAAAGGTGCATGTTTAAGTGATGTAATAGTCAGATAAACTGACTGTGCTTTCATTAGTTTGTTTTGAGGCACCATTTCATATTATCAGTGGGTCAACTGAAATCTGCAGTACTTATTACTATATTAGCAACAAATGTTTGGAGTGACATCATCACTCAGCCTTAATCTGCTTGTAAACAATGAGATGAATATATATAAAGTAAATAAAATAAAGTTTTTTGTATATGTGTGTTGTGTTTGAAGACAAAGCACAAACCGAAAATCCATCCATCCATCCATCTATACATCCATCCATACATACATCCATGTATCCCCATAGTTTGGGTTTCCATGTGTATAAAAACTTTCTTAACATCTAAGAATCAGCTGATTTAATTATGTTTCACCAGATATGCTGACCATTTCTAATTCTGCAGGGTTTGGGGAGAAGCTCCAGAGATAGTCTGGTACTATATGTGAATCATAGTTCGCCCTCTTATTTTTTTTTTTCTTTCTTTTCAATATTGATATGCTAACACTTTCATTTATGAAACAGGACTAAATCAATGAAAGCTAACACCATTTTCACTTTGGGAACCGAAGCTCTATAAAGTATTCACTGAAAACCAAGTCAGTCTGACATTCAGCATCTCCACAGTAAATATTCCTCTTTATGCTCACAAATGACTTATAAGAGGCCATTTCTAAGTCACATGCTCTTAGAATTACATACTGTATATGGATCTGCATTTTCAAATTGTGACACTCCTTTATATTAAATAACATTAAAGCACATGTGTTAATGGGTTCTCTGCCCAGAGTAAATTATGTGATCATGTACGGCAGCCTGGCAGGTACAGATGTCTATACTAACCTTTCAGTGGCTGTGGCCGTTGGGTCCTCTATTGAATATATAATTAACTTGTGAGAAAATGTGGGCATTTTTCTATTAAAAGAGACATCTTGTCAGTTACAATCCTTGCAAAGATATTCACTGAACTTCCTGTTGGAAGAAAGGTCAATAGCTGTGTGTAATGAGTAATTGACTCAAGGCAGAGAGCAGCTCAGACTCAGACTGTGGTTCTGATCAAGTAGCAAAATGTGATTTATTTCCATATCATTTTCTCTCTCATTTTCTAATGTGTTACAGCAAATCTGATTGAAGTGCCACTGCTGGGTACAATTCATCACCACAAATGACCTAGGAAAATGATGCTTAAATGGGGTGAATGATGAACAGAACATGTTTTTTTTTTTTTTTTAAATGAACAGTGCTCAGACAGGGACTAATGACCTGAATATTAGATTTAAACAATGGGCAGATGTTTGAGGTCCTCTGATGGTGGAGCACAGACCCAATAAGCAAACTGAAGTGAGTTGCACTTAAAGGGCTCACACATTTTTATAGGACCAGATAAAAGATGAACGATCATTTCCCTGGATTTCAACAAAGCTATTTGTAATTAACTATAAAAGAAAAATAAATGTGCCCAAATACTAAAAACTGGTTCAAGTCTCGTGTTTTATTGAAAGGTTTGTTAACCAAATGCAATTCAACAATCCACAATCAAATGTGATTTTTCCTCAGTTTACATGCACTCTTTCATAAGTCAGATATAAGAGGTAGTGCAGTGTTTTTGTGTCCCAGTAAACCAAATATCTCCTTATGTGGATTAGAAAACCAGAACAGAATGCACTTTTGAAGGCGACCAACATATGAATTTATGACTGAATTTATAAGATGAAGCATGCGTCAGATGTGGCTTTTTTTTCCAGAGGTTTATATTCTAGAAAGTAAAGCATAAAAAAATAAAGGCACGATAGCTGAACAAGAAAAATAATTCATAAGAGGGTACAGAAATAAATAATAGAATGTGTGGTGAGATTGTATTTTGGAAAGTTGGTGTTCTGCTGCTAGTCAAGCTGATTGAATATTTATAGAAATGTATGACTAATGTCAGAGACAATACAGTACACCCAAAGAGTTCAATGATGGCTTTTGGGCATATGAGGCATAAAAGAATAGTGTTTGTAAGAGTAGCATGTGCACACAATCATGCAAGCAAACAGACACAAAAGCATGCACATTAACCACACACACTGTGTTGACAGTCGGACTTTTTTTTTATTTTATGGGTTTTAAACTTTATTACTGTGTTCTAAATCGCATTGTCAAAAAACAAAATTATTACCCAGTGAGAACTTCAGTGTAAGACGTCGCCTCAAGGCAAGATCAGTCACTTTGGCCACAAGTTGCCCAGATATCATGAAAAGACTGAGGTGGGAAATTCAAGTCCATGCATTTTAAGGGGAAAATGAATTATTATGCCTTTTCCTTTTGGTCCTTTTTTTCCTTTTTCTTTTTTTTTTTTCTTCATCCATTGACAGAAAGTTGTTTTGCTCAGGTATCACAAAACTGAACTCTAAGACCTGTGTGTGGATCCCTTTCAGCTGAAGGAAAGACATAGTATGCAAGCATGCTTGGGAGTGTTAATCTTGACAACTGTTTAACATGAATGTATTAGATCTGTATGATGTTGAGCCTACACTGTTGAAAACCCCATGTATAATTCTCTGTGAAGTGTAGGAGCTAAAACTCTAAATACTTCTGACAGATCCCAGCAGGTAAAAGTGTTGAAAGCTTCTGGATGTGGATTTGAGCTGCTTTATTGGATGCGATGGGATATTTCCATGCAATGCAAATATTTTTTACTGCCATCAAAGTCCTCCATATACAGAACAAGTATAATCCTCTCCTACTCTAAAATCATCATTATTGAAATGCTTAAGCTGAAACTTTTAACCATGAGGAGAAGCCACTTTCATTCATCGGACTGGTGCGCACGTCTTTGTTACATTTCAGTTGCAAAGATCACAAAAGGTGAGAAAGCAAAAGGAGCTTATATGCAGTATAAACTTTGTGTATTTTGTCATTTCAAGGTATAAAAACACTGACATATCTTCATACAAGCCAAGTGATAATACATTGTCATGTTGTATTAGATAACTACATTACATATAGTCTACCTTCCACATGTTTCTTTATATGATTCTTTTTATGTATTCATTGTTTACTTTAACCTGTGTGAAGACTTAATTATTGGAAAAATGCTTGTCAGCGTTCAAATGCAAATAAATCTTCTTGTTCTGTCATTTTGATTTGTTGTAGAAAGTCTAATCACTGCAACTTTTCCTTGTTTTCAAAACGTATTTTCGGTTCTGCTTGCAGTCCACCCACTTGGGTAAGTATGCTTTTTGTTTTTGTTAGAAGAAGAAAATAGAAACTAAAACCCTGATAAATGTCAGAAAAAAGTTTTTTTATATATAAAAAAGGAAAAAAAAAGTATATCACCGCCCCATTCTTTGCAAAACGTCAGTATGTCAGATATTGACACAAAACACATCATCAGCAGAAATGTACATAAGATAGAAAGTTCTCCAGAGACAAGTTTTTTTTTTTTTTTTTTCCTGTGATCATCTTGATATATTCTCAACAGCAGTTTTATTTGGTATTGGCTTTTTAAATCTAGCGTAGTCTCAAATGGCATTTTAGCTGTCAGTCAGTATTAAGTTCATATCCCTGTGATACCTGAACAATGAGGTTCCAGGTTAAAACAATAGGCAGAAATTCATTTGAAGAAATGTTTCACTTGAATAAAGTCTTTCCCCTAATTAGATTTATTTGTGGAAAGCTCATTGTAAAAAAAATGACTGAAGCATGAAAACAAATGTATTACATTTGGATAAGACACTTGTTGATGGACTTTTTGGTCAAGAGGTATTTTCTTCAAACTTTCTTGCTGTTCATTTTAATATCAGTCAGCAGTCTCACAGCCCTCCTCACAGATTTAGCACTTGTCACAAGCAAATGTCAAGACAATCCAGCTAACCTGAGCTGTCAAAGCATCGCCTTCCACAAGGACTTTAAAATGCCATCGCACAATCAAACTGACTAAAGCTAACACAGACAAGTGGATACATATTTTCAAAGGAGATGGCACCACAAAGAATTTTCATATTGGGGTTTTCTGTCACACAAAAGAATAAAACCATGAAACTGGGATAACACCAGCTTTGAAAATGAACTGCAAACTGGATTTGGAGATCATAATATTCACTTTTGTGAGAATCCTTCTTTTGCTACCATTTCAAAATAGTTTTCCATGGTATGTAATATTGCTCTGCAAGTGATTGGACACTGAAATGACTTTAAAATCAATATTCATGTGCACTAAAAACTAAAATGGCAGATAGCCTGCTATCTCCTTTTCAAACATGCAAATACACTTAAATGTACAAGGTGCAAGGTGAGTTTTCATCGGCTTTTCACTCGTTACTGCCACTGGTTTCTATCAGAAGATTTAATAGAAGTGACCTAATAACGCTCCACAAGAATGTGAAGCTAGATGTTTGACATTCCCTGAGAACGCCGGTCTCCTTTGCAAAGCCATCAATGCTGTATCAGTGAAGCCTCATTAGAGCTGGAATCTGACTGTAGAAAGGGAATTTTTGCAACATTAACTTTAACAGTACCAATTCAGTAAATAATAGTCTAGTTATGGCCTGATTACCTGCTAGTGAGAGGGAGGGAGACAGAGGCAAGAATGTGCTTGAAAGAAACTGTGTGTTGGTGAATTTAGGGCTAATTTAAGAGAAGAGCCCTGATAATTGCCTTTTAATTTTGGCAAAGAAAACTGACTCATACAAAGGCTTTTTCACCTTAAAATACTATAAACAAAGACTGACTCATGCGAGCAACTAAAGATTGTTATCTATCCTACAACATGCATCATCATCATCTTCACAACTGTGATGATGACTTTCTTTTCCACTGCTTCCACATTTAATCTTCAACCACTTACCATAAATGCAATGTCACTGTTTTATGCCCATATTTCATATTTATGCTTGGTTATCATCTTTAAGTTCATTGCCAGTGTTTATTAAATACATTTTACTTCTCATAACTTGTTGTTTGGGTTTCCCTGCAAGATAAAATCACTCCAGACGTACAAAACCTTTGAACTGGCCTCCTGAAACGGCTGTGATTTATTTAACCATTGACATATTTACTCAATATATTAGATCATAGGTTTCCTTTACCCTATAGCTTGTAATTACAGCTGACGTGATAAAAAGCGGTGCTCCGCAGCAAATATTATTTATGGAATATTCATATCTTATAGTAATATTAATGTGTGACACAAAACCAATGCAACCGCAGGGATGGACTTGTCCAAATGATTTACCATGCCAAACCCTTGTTGCAGTTCTTGTATGTTGTGTGTTTGGGGGTAACATGCAACGCAACACTTTGTTCAGCAGAGCGTTGTGTTCTTCCACAGTGGCCCCGTTCACCAAAATGCCATCCATGAAAACAACCATGGCCTCCATTCCTTCCAGAATTGCCAGCATTGGGTTCTCTCTGCTTCTGTAGCTTCATGAATGGTGCTGCCATGTATATATATATGTGTATATGACTATACTGATGATCAAATACCATACAGGTTTATAAAACGATTGGAATGTAAATGTAGTGTGTAAACTACTGTATCATGGAGTGTCGACAGGCTTTAGGACCCAGAGCAGACAGGGGAGTGTTTATAGCAACCTAGCTTCCGCTTTCCGTCATGCCGTCACTCAGCTTCAGCTGTGGAAATCGCACCAGGTGTTTTGGCGCTGGCAGGATTTGTTTGAGTGGACGCTGTGTAGCGCTACCGTCTGTGTCTGTGGGCCAGGAAAATAACTGTGGTATGTAAAGTTGCTTTTTTTATCTGTAATAAAAATGTTATTGGAACTAGTTACCAACATGGAAATCTAATGCAGCCCCAGTTCTGGTCGTCAGCAGGCATATTGGAGGGTGCACATTAAACGACGCGCGGCAGGGCTGTTAACCAAGGACGAATGCTTTACAGAGCACGTATATGAATAAGGTACTACTTTTATTGCAAGGTAAAATTTGTTAACCTGTGGTTGAATGTTCCTGATCTAATATTTTGTTTATTTTTAGGAGAGTGAGACGTTGTTATTGCTTTTCTTTCCCCACTCTTATTTTATCCCCATGTACTATTAGAGGATTGGCATTACGGCAATTAGGTTGCTCTGACCACCCCCACCAGGGTTAAGTGATCGGAATAGAGGCTGTGGCATAGAGGGTCTTTTATATGCCGTGTACAATTTTCCAAATTGTTTTTGTGTTATTTTAAAGGTGTGTTGTGATTTTATTTTGCTTGCATGAACCCTGGGTATTGTGATAGGCCTCAAGATACCTTATTGCCTCCAGCTACTGTAATTTCTGACTGCTTATAATTACCAAGTTGGGCGGGTTGGTCAGGTAAACTGAACTCCTATTTGTTTGTGTTTTTATTGTGTCCAATGCCTTCCTCTAAGTTTTAAGGGTTTATTTTCTTTTTTATGTACCAATAAAATTCTGTGAATGCAAGTATTAGCCTTGGGTCCCGTTCATTCCTGACACTAACCTGTAGATTGGTGGTTGGGGACTAGTGTTATCTAGATATTACATAAAGATACCTTTTGTTTCCATCTTAACCACCATAAATTAGATGGTTGTTCATCTGTAGTCTTTGAGTGGTAAATTTGAAAAGTTTGGAAAATGAATCAACTTAGTCAATGTGGAGGGCAAAATCCTCAAACACTCAAATTCCTCAAACTCCAGGTTCTCCGCATTTACATGTAGGCATCCCATGTGACCTTCACATTGCTGCTTGCGCTCACAAAATCTAATCAAGTCATATTGATCAGAATTAATTGCTTGTGCGAATTAATTTCATATGGCTGTAATTATTAGGTGATTGTTTTGCAGTCAAGCACTAAAAATCATTGTCACTTCCTGATGATGTGGATATTGGCAAGGCCTGGATATATTGATGTGTCTTGTCACTGTGTATTAATTGGTCATTTGAGCAGATGTACACATTGACAAATCAAAGACCTGAAGATAATTAAGGCGGTCTGCAGCACTAATGTTGCATCTTTTAGTTCTTTACTTGGATGAGATGAAGTCAGAGCAAACAAGTTTTAGGCTGCTAAAATTCTTGTGGTTTCAAAGTTTAGTTACTAAAATGTGTTAATGAACTATAAACTTTCTACAAACTAATACTAATAGTGGTAACAATATTAAGAAGTTACTCTTCTAGTGCGTATTGTCGTTTCTAGAAAACACCTATATTGAGCTGTAATGTATAGGTGAAGACCATTGTACATGTCATAACATAACTCCATGGCTGAAACCACCTTGTTTTCTTAGTTGTCTCACTAACTTGCACCATAGCTTAACCTTGTGGCTTCAGCTATGATCACATGTATTTTAATGATCACCAAGTTTCTTTGTATTAGAGTTCATCAAGCACAGGCGAATAGCTTACACTGTGGGCATCGAAACCAAATACACTGCTAAAAAAAAAAAAAAAAGGGAACACTTAAACAACACAATGTAACTCCAAGTCAACCACATTTCTGTGAAATAAAACTGTCCACCTAGAATGCAACACTGATTGACAATCAATTTCACATGCTGTTGTGCAAATGGAATAGACAACAGATGGAAATTACAGGCAATTGGCAAGGCACAGCCAATAAAGGTGTGGTTCTGCAGGTGGTGACCACAGACCACTTCTTAGTTCTGATGCTTTCTGGCTGATGTTTAGGTCATTTTTGAATGCTGGCAGTGCTTGCACTCTAGTGGTAGCATGAGACAAAGTCTACAACCCACACAAGTGGCTCAGGTAGTGCAGCTCATCCAGGATGGGACATCAATGCGAGCTTTGGCAAGAAGGTTTGCTGTGTCTGTCAGCATAGTGTCCAGAGCATGGAAGCACTACCAGGAGACAGGTCAGTACATCAGAAGACTTGGAGGAGGCCGTGGGAGGGCAACAACCCAGCAGCAGGACTGCTACCTCCTTCTTTGTGCAAGGAGGAACAGGAGGAGCACTGCCAGAGCCCTGTAAAATGAGCTCTAGCAGGCCACAATGTGCATTTGTCTGCTCAAACAGTCAGAAACAGACTCCATGAGGGTGGTATGAGGGCCCGACCTCCACAGGTGGGGGGTTGTGCTTACAGCCCAACACTGTGCAGGACGTTTGGCATTTGCCAGAGAACACGAAGATTGGCAAATTTGTTCTCGCGCCCTGTTCTCTTCACAGATGAAAGCAGGTTCACACTGAGCACATATGACAGATGTGACAGAGTCTGGAGATGCTGTGGAAAACGTTCTGCTGCCTGGAACATCCTCCAGCATGACTCATTTGGCAGTGGGTCAGTAATGGTGTGTGGTGGCATTTCTTTGGAGGACAGGACATCCCTCCATGTGCTAGCCAGAGATAGCCTGACTGCCACTAGGTACCGAGATGAGATCCTTAGAGCCCTTGGTTGCCTTGTCTTCCTCTTAATACAAGACAATGCTAGACTTCATGTGGCGAGAGTGTGTTTGCAGTTCCTACAATACAAAGGCATTGATGTTATGGACTGGCCCGCCCGTTCCCCAGACTTGAATCCAATTGAGCACATCTGGAAATTCATGTCTCGCTCCATCCACCAATGCCAAGTTGCACCACAGACTGTTCAGGAGTTGGTGGATGCTTTAGTCCAGGTCTGGGAGGAGATCCCTGAGGAAGACACCCTCATCAGGAGCATGCCCAGGCATTGTAGAGGTCATACAGGCACGTGGAGGCCACACACACACACTACTGAGCCTCATTTTGACTTGTTTAAAGGACATTACATCAAAGTTGGATCAGCCTGTAGTGTGTTTTTCCACTTTAACTTTGAGTATAACTCCAAATCCAGACCTCCATGGGTTTATGCATTTGATTTTCATTGATAATTTTTGTGTGATATTGTTGTCAGCACATTCAACTATGGAAAAAAAAAAAAAACTACGTATTTACAAAAATTTTTTCGTTCATTCGGATCTACAATGTATTACTTTTGTGCTCCCTTTATTTTTTTGAGCAGTTTATTTTAGTCACTGAACCTGGCAAGACTTGCATTATGTTCTGCGATTAGAGGTTTTATGCAGCAGTGTGCTCACAAACGTCTCAACACCTCTGTTTTTTACTTGACAAGTTTGTGCATGTGCAAACATGCAAAAGGTCATTGACTTTTTACATCCTTCAAAAACCTTCAATGCCACTGTGCTATTTATGCAACCGATGCTGCTCTTATGACAGCCTTACTGTAAAGTTCAAGGTCAGCAGGATTTGTAAGTTTTTAATTTCACTAGTCAACAAACTCTCTGTGTGCTATATCATGCTGTTACTTGTCTTTATCCTTGTCTGAATCAATATTGTGGGAAGCCAATTAAAGATATTATTTCAAGACATCCTGCAACCAGACAGCAAATCCATGGGTCAGTTGTCAAAACACAGTAGGGCAAAGAAATACTTCCTGGGACAAAGTACAGGTGAGTGCAGCGAGCATTTGTGAACTTAGAAGCTCAAAATAGAAGATAAAGTTATTTATTTAATCTCCCATAAGGTGCCCTCCTGTCTCCCTCCTCCTCTCCCTCAGTGTCTTCCTCTTTTTACTTTCTATCTATCCTTCGATCTATGTGCTGAGTTGGCTAAAGGGGAGTTAACGAGGATAAGTGGACCACACATGGGCAAAATAGTTCAATAAAGTAAGCTAGAGCAGATGTTAATGATTATGGATTTACAAGGATGGGGAAGAATACATAATCACTTCTCACCTGGATTTACAGGTTCTGTACGTGTGTTTTCTTTCACCGAGAAAGCTTAAAAGGAAAGAAATTCAATACATTGTTTTTAAAATGTTTTTACCAAACACACTTTCTGAATATCTTCCGTTTGGAGTTATTTCTCATGGTGAGTTTCATATTCCTTGTTCTATGGGAAAGTGTCTCTAATATTACAAAAAAAAACCTTCATCGCTTTATATTTGGAATTGTTTTTACTCCATTCTGGTGCTAACACATTATAGAATACTATCAGTTCCACTACCTTCCTTCATATTAATTTTTCCCCTGGTTGATTTTACACCCCTTTCTTCACCTCTAACTCTCAACTCTCCCACATTAAAGCTGCATACCTCTCATTCAAGGTTTAATGCCCCACTGAGATTAGCAGGTGCAATATTATGGAAGACCTCCACATTAGAACAATGTCCAGCAAAGTATCTAAACTTGCATATAGTTTTTAACAAATAAGATGTTACTTGAAAGAATGTGAAGCCACAACAGTTTTGTGCAAATGAAGGATTTGTTATAAGGTAAAAGGTAAAAATGTATTTCATGAAAGCAAATTTTAATGGAACATTGCAAAAGTTGTACTCTAAGAGGTCGAGTAAAAGAATGAGAGAGGTCCAACCTTTCCGCAGCTGAGATACTCATTAAGTAACAAAACAGGTCATTGATTTTACAGCTTTGTCCAGGGATTTTATGGGACATAAGTGACTCTCATAAGATTTCACTATGCGTCATTAAGTCAGAGATGTAGATGATCCTCCAAACATTTTCCCCATTGTAATGACAATAAGCCAAAGAACTTAACAGCATCCGTACAGAAGGTAGGTTTCAGTCCTAAAGGACCACTCAAGGTCACTTTGCTGTTTCCTATTCTTTAGTAACTAAATGTTAAACTTGCTTGAATCATATGATTGAAATAAACTTTTAACACCTTTTAAATAATTGTAGTATATAAAAACCTTCATTTTACTGTTAGTAAATGGACATATATAGCGCTTTTCCAATCATGCCGGCCTATCAAAGCACTTTAAGCTACATGTCACATTCACACATACTCATACCCCAATAGGCACATCAGGAGGGAATTTGGGGTTCAGTGTCTTGTTCAAGAACCCTTCAGCACACAATCAGGGGAAGTCTGTTCGATATCCCACCTTTCCAGTTAAAAGACAACTGGTCTTCATTCTGAGCTACAGTATAGCCTGTACTGTAAATGCCTGAACAAATAGCCCAGTTTGGACCAACATTTTTCAATGTAAAACTCAGCAAAGTTAAGGATGTAATCATCTACAATCCATAATATCATTGAAAGATTCAGAGAATCTGGAGAAATCTCTGCTTTTAAGTGGCAAGGTCAAAAGCCAACTCTTACCGCCACTACCTTCAGTTCCTCATTAAAAACAAATATTGTTGCATTTTACACCTCAGACCCAAAAGTCTCAAGGATTTCCTTTGGACATTGTCTGGTTTTTCCACATTTTTTAATTCAATTCTTGGTACCAGGCCATTTTAAACTAATGTAAGCTTCTGTAAGCAGTCATGAATCATTAAAGTGGAACTATTATGTGCATGTTAGGCTAACTTATTTTTATTTCTGAGACCAGAAGGGCTGGGATTGATCAAGTTATTGTCACAAATCGCTTTATTTACTTCAGACCGACCCTCTCCGTAGGCTGTCAGATCAGCCTGTGGGCAAAACGAGTGGATTGAGACTCTTCCGCATTAAGCCCCGCCTCCCGCCACTGCACAACATCGGGAGCGCGCACCACACCTGCTTTCACCGTCATTGTAACGTCTCATAAACAGAAGGATTAGGCTAATATGAACTCAATAAAAAAACAAAATACAATGTCAGCATATAGCATACAGCCCTACATGTTTGAACCTGAATCAGACCCTGAAAACGAAGTGGAAAACAGCAACCCACAGCAACGAATGCAGCAGGATGTCTCTCTTTGGTAAACTCACCAGCCATCGTTGGAAATAACTTTATCCGACGTTTTCCACCCGCCTGATGTATTTGTACATGCCCTTGTTAACCAGTAGAAGGTAACCAATCACCGAACCTCATCCCCCGGGACGTCACAAGGATTTCCAAGTAGAAAAAACTCTCTAAAACAACACGTTTTTTGTCGCCATGGAAACCGAATGGAGAGAGTGCTGGAAGTGAAACTCAAACTCAAACATGCGTTTAGGTGATAAAAAACAGTGCCGTTCACATGTCTGATGAGGATTCAACACCGTAGCATTGTAGAAAGCTCAGAAAACTCCAAATACCATAATAGCACCCCTTTAAAGGAAAAAGAGGCTGAAAACTTTTTATGTTTTGGTATGGTCTGCTATGTGTCTTAAAAAACTGGAAATGTGACAAACAAGAAAGGACTTTTAAACAAATGTCTTCAACAGATTAACAACGTTTCCATTACAGGTTTTTTTGTAAAATAAAAGCAATATTTTTTAAAATTTTGTAGTACAATTGCAGTTAGCAGTGGTTTCTATTAAATAGTGTTTAGCTCATTTGATTTTGGCTTGTAAAATCAAATCCACGATGGACAAGATTTTACAAGAATTGTGGCTTTGCAATGGGTTAGGATGAGTTATTTATTTACTGCAATTACTTGTGAAAGTTGTCCATGTCCTCCATACATACATACCACACCATCTAAACATGAAATGAACTGGTCACATGACCCCTTAAGTCATGTCAGGTGACGTGTAAACGCCAGAAAAATGTTTCCATTACATTTTTGCAATAGACATCTATAGACACGTCCATCTTCATATGATGATAAAAACTTAATATTTGAGAGTTTTTTTTATTGTTATTTTTTATTTAGCTGTCTTTATTACCAGTTTGTTTTTACTGTGACATTTATGGTTTGATAAATCCTAGGGATCAGGGAAATGCAGCTAATAACGATGAGAGATGTCCTTAAGAAAAAGGAAAAACTCCAGCAAAGGCCTAACACAGAATTTGAGAGATGCATCTGTTTTATAATCTGATCTATTGACTTTATATCAAAGTCTCATCAGAAATGGTCTCATTCGAAGGGTGGATGTCAAGAAGAAACTGTATGGAAGGGAACCAGGGAGAAAAGGTTGAAGTATGCCAAATTACACAAGGACTGTGCTGAATCAGTGGCAAAAGGTCTCACGGAGAAATGAATTCTCCCCTGAGCCAAGACTCAACATTACTAAAGTAGTGTGGGATCATTTTGAAAGAGAATTGTACAAAAAAAACAGCCGACATCCAGAGAAACACTTTGAAATGTCCTTCACAAGGCCTCGAGAACTATTTCTGAAGACTACTTCAAGAAATGACAGGAGAACTTGTCTAGGAAAATTCAGGCTGTGCTGAAGAACAAAGGTGCTCATACCAAAGATTGAACCTCTTGTGCTTATTACGGTAGCACAAACTCTATTTTCGCCTTATATATTGTATTTCTATTTAGGTTTGCACCACTACACCTACTTCCCATAATCCTAACAACATGCTAGTAAATAAGGAAAGCTCAAAACATTTGCACAGTAATGTATACACATATAAAATATGTACTTTAAATGCATTCCTTTTATATATATATTTCTTTTATTTTGCGAACACATATGATTAATTATTCTGTGCATGCAACAGGGCACGTAAGATAAATTTCATGACATTAAGTTCCATTTAATTGAATATTCTCCATAAATCTTAGTCAAACTGGAGCAAATGGCTGAGGTATGTGAATCACATAAACTTCTGGCATGAGAATTTGTTAAACTTTCAGTACTATTGCGTGCAGGGACACTGAAATGGGAGTACCACTGTGTTGTTGGAGGGCATTCACAGTAATGAGATTAAACATTTGGACAGAAGAAGAAGTGAGACACCTCAGCCTGCTGATCCTGACGCATGCTGACAGAAAAAAAAATCTTTCAGGGTTACTTTGTTTTCTGTCACATTTCTTCTTGTTTAAAAGAAACAACTCCAGAGTGTCAAGTGCCACTACCATTTTTGCATGGCAGATATAAAGCTGCTGCAATGATGTCAGGAGAGACAGAAATAAAAAATAATGACAATAACTAGCATGCATTATGAGATCCACAAATTTCCCAGAGCATGTTGAGTTTAATAGCACCTGACATTATTGTTACATAAAACTGTTACTCAATGGACAACATTTGTACTTTTTAGAGAACTGTGAAGTGTAAAAAGTATTCCTCATGAATATATGATGTAACCACACAGCATGAATTAAAAAGGTGCCAAAAAAAGAATTCAGGCAGCAAAGTGCAACCTGATTAAATAGCCAGCAGGTTGTTGTGAAGATTAGAAATTTTGCACAATAAATGAATTTATTTCAGGTTCACAAAGACATAAAGTATGCAAATGTATTGTAAAATGGTAGGAAATTGATATTTAATGTGCAAAAAAATGTCTAGGGTAGAACCTCCAGACACATTGACTAAGGTAATGCACTTTTTGCCTTATTAAAATTTTGGTTGAGCATTTCTGCCTAACACAGGGAATGCAGGGGCTGGAGGGTTATAAAAACACAAACTGGCAACACAGAATTACCTTTGCAGCTTCTGCGAATAAAAAAGCCACCTGTAAATAGGCTGTGTATGGGAAAGAGTCTCTGCACAGATACTGAATGTGACCCAGAAGGCACATAAATGAGATGAGGAAATATGCTTTGGCATACTGTGCCTTACAAAAAGGAAAACATGTAAATTAAAAGTAAAGAATGTGGAGATAAAGCCATTCTAGTCTGACACTGCTTGATTGTATAGATTTTGCAAAGTGAAATGAGTAAAATTAAAATAAAAAAAAAAAAAAAAAAAGAAAATGCATCAAAACTGTAGCTCTCTTTGTTCCTCTTTAAATGACTCCCAACTCTTCACAGTCATGAAACACATTCAGTGTCATATGGATGGCAAGACACATCCCAGTTTAATATTTTATACCCCACAACTTCCACTACACGGCTGCTTTCTTTGTTGTTATGCTGGACGGTACTCAGCTAGAACCTTTCTTTTCATAAAAAAGTCCATGGTTATCCAGTTGTAGTCATTATTTCCCTGCTTTTTGTCAATTACTTTGATTTGGGCCTCTGCTTGATGAGGTGCTCGCTTGTCTAAAGGGATTACATGTCTGGCTGGTGTTGCCACTGGCTACTCTGGTGTGTAAAGAATGGCAGCGCATTTATTCATTGTAACTGGGAGATAGCATCTAAATGTTTGTCAGATCCATTGCTTACTGTTTAGGGCTACCATTACTTTTATTCTGTCAGGATTGTCACTTCAGATGGGTAACTGCATCAGCTCACTGTTGTCCCCTAAAGGAGAATGAGGAGTCTGTGTTCTCCTACAGATGCAGCTTTTAACATGGGAAACAGCCAGGTCTTTAGCTGAATAATACTCCCAATGAGTTATAACAAAGATGTATTTGTTTGAATGAAAAAACACACGGTGGTGATTAAACATATAATAGTTTAATGCTTAAAATGTATTTAAAACTAACGCACATCAGACAGTGTTGAACTGTCTCACTCTTTTTTTTGTAACACACCTATGCAGGTGTGAAGATTAATTTTGTGATGACATGCAATGTTAAATTTGTATTTTTTAAATTGCTTTGTCAAGTAAAAAAAAAAACAAAAAACAAAAAAAGATATATACGTGAAAAATAAATAAAAGAAATTACATGTTTTAACATTTTTCTGCTGATACTGTATTTTTACAGGCCAGGTTTTTGACCTATATAAATATATAGGTGGTACACACAGAGGGAAGCTGGTAACCCAGAATGAACACAAGAGTTAAGATGCATCTCATGTGCAAATAAGTTAGTTAATGTTACAGTTTCTCTTTCAGATAAATAAGATATAATCCATTAAAGTAAGTAAATAAGTAATACATGTGAATAAAATAATGCATATAGCACACCAAATAAAAAGAGCGATAAGGATGCTTAGCTTCCAGCTCAACATGGTACTAATTTGCCACCAGATTCTAAAATTTAATGGGAAACATTTTGGTTCATAATATTACCAACATAATTACTCGGACTACCAATATTTACTTAAGATTTTTAAATCGCAGATAAAAATGCTTGCAGATAATTGTAATCTTTTCATGATAACAAACCCGCACATAGACAGCTGCTATAAGGAAGAAAACAATAATTTATCCATAAATCGATGGAAAGGTTTCTGAAGTATTAAATAGTTTATGCAAAAGCCTTTTTCTTTCAATATGGAAATGCAGCCACCTGATTGCAAGACAACAGATATGCTAATGTATATGCACCCTCAGCTTTAATGTGAGCTGATGTGCAAGAGCTTAATGGCATTATGCATTTACTATGAGTGCATGTTTACCAACACTGAATCATGCACAAATGATACTGTGTTAGCAGAGATATCTCTTTAAACTGCTTGGATTCATCTTACTAGTGCTGGAGCTGCCAGGTTTGTATCTCTGTGGATAATGCCAGTTTTTTTTTTTTGTTTTTTTCCCTGATGTTACCATTGTGTTTAAGAAGGCAAAAAGCACATTGCTAACTGGCCTCAATAAAAAGAGAGATTGGGATATGTTGTTTATTCATTCACATATATATTTCTTTATATGACTTTATATCAAAGCTCTTAATGTTTTGTTTTGGAAAAATGCAGATTGCTAACATGTTAACGATCTTCTGTAATAAGACTGTTCATGAAGATGGGATGCTGACGTTTTGAAGACTTTATCTTTATCTCTCAGTCCAACAGTCTGTCCAAAGATCAACATTATCTTTTTACTACAGAATCTATGAATAAAATGGCTTATCAATCAAGTTGAAGGACAGACAGCCAGTAAATGCAGCGGTGGCTGAAGCGCTTGGCAAGGGGCCAGCACAGAGCATGTAGTCTTGCAAAGCTGGAAATCTTAAGCCTTTTGTCGCTGGCAAAGATTGAGGCTGTGCTTCCTTCCTATTCTGGTACAGGGATCAAAAGTGCAACATCAGGCCAAAGATTCACAGTGTTTGCAGGAGCAGAAATAACTTACATATTGGAGGTAAATCTTCTTTAAAAGTTTGCCAGAAGATTCCTACTGCATATCAAAAGTGTTTGTAAAAAAAAAATCTCTTTTTTGGTTAATTCGAATATTAAGCAAGCTGGAGGGGTTACCTTCAATTGGTTTGACACCTGCCAGTGTCTGTGTTGTTTCTGACAAATGCCACATGGTGAAAACCCAGGGATACACCAGCATTTGCTGGAAAATGTATTTCTCTTGACTGTTTGGGATATTAGTGTCAACCCGAAAGTGCTGCAGCTGTAGTCTGGAGAGGGGAAATGTCACTTCATTTTTCTTCAGACTGCCACCTAAACTGGTCCCACATGAGTGGGATAAATTAGATTTAAGGGTGGAACAAATAGATGACATCTTGAACTATACAATAACTATAAAATGGCTCTAAACTAAGTGGATAAAAAGTTCAAATATGAATAAATGGATAAATTAACAATAACAAGTTGAATGAGATATCTCAACAAAACACTGTCTTTTAGGTTTATACTTACCAGTAACTCGGGTTTAGCCTATATTCATTTATTTGTAGCAAATCACAATGAGAATAAACTAAAATGATGCTGACTGTTTCCCATGGAAACCTGCACTGAACTAACCAGGTATAAATATGCGTGGATGAAATATTTTCACTTGACTTTACTTCTTTTGGGCCTGAACCTTTTTAAGGTTTGATTTATAATCCCAAAAAAAAAAAAAAAAAAAACCCCAATAAACTACTTTTAAATTCCTGCCTTTGTACTTAGTAGTCGTCGTTGTTTGTAGGATTAATTGTTTCCTGCTTGGAAATCAGAGAAATAATCAAATGCATCCAAACGTTTGCATGAACAATGAGCCATCAAATAACGTTCTTTAACATGTTGGTTTTGGCATGTTCATCCACTAGTATGAATGTTTTAACATGTTGGCAAGCAGGCTCTTTAGAGTTAACCTATTTCTTGTATTTGTTTATTATTTTAGTCCCATTGCACTTCTTGAAGGTGATGTTGGCATTATTTCTGAAAAGTCCTGCATGTTGTGAAGTACACCATGAGACATTTCTGCATGCCCTTCTTCTGAGAACATTTCATGCAGTCTGATCCAAAACATCAGGGACATAAAATTACACGTGTAGAAGGTCCTGTAAGATCAAAATAACCACATTAGCTGTTGCATATATGTACAATTAGCACATTTTACACTTTGCTTAAATTGTATTAGTAATTCTCTATGATGCTTTGGCACTTTATTAAAATGACCATGCAACAAGCATATTCAATACTTTGCCTAAAAATGGTCAACATTCTATAGAATGAGCAGACCTTTTATACAATCTAATGCTGCATTTCACACTTTGACTGTATCATATATTCTAAATGGAAAAGCTTTAAAAACCATTCGCAGAAGCCATTAAGTTTGACACCTAATGTTATTTAACAACTTAATCTAAACAACTTAAGACATGTCAATTTTATGTTGATATATTTCTTGTTTTGTTTCATTCTTGCATCCTCCACTTTCTAATCAAGAAGTGCTTTCAAAAGGTTTACCTTTGCTGCCACAGAATGACCACACTATGGGGAAAAATCAAACCTAACATGATGTTTGAATGATTGTTATGGTTGTTATTTTTCTTGCTGAAGCTAAACATAATCTAAACTTGTGTGTTACTGCAGCAACTTAGTGGTACGGGAGCCTGTAAACCATGTACCTAATGAAATGACTCATCTCATGTTTATTAATAAACAGAAGATCTGGGGAGTCAAAGATGTAAACACTTAAAATAATAAATGGGGAGATTTCACTGAGTTTCAGCGAGCGCACTGCACAGTCTAATAGTTTTGACAGATTTGCCACCCCCAAAAGGTATCATGTTATCCAAGTTGTGTTTCATAAATACTCAACCCTCAACTGCACTGCACCTTAAAATAGGGCACATGCCTCAGCAAGCATGTTTTTTTTGTTTTTTTTTCATTAGACATATTGGAAAAGGCAAAGGGGTCCCATACTGTTCCACCTGCAGTTTGATGACTATGACATCACACTGCTACTGCTCTAATCTACTGGCACTGTAATGATGCATCAAGACAGGTATAAAGCTACATAATGTCCCCCCACAATTTCTTTACTGAAAAGGGAAGGAAGCTGGTGGTGCACCCAACATCCACAGACAGCACAGGTTGCATGAACTACAGATGAGGTCATCCTTGACTCGAGGAACAGGGTCGGTACTTCGTTGCTTTTTCATTTGCTGGATGGAAAATGCATGTGAGGCAAGAATGCAGTAAATCTGCCCAAGAAAAGACAATGGACTGTATATGCACAGGACTGACTAATCCTATAGACTCTATATTATGCATTTCAGTTCTGTTAGAGCCCTGCAGGCAAAAAGCTAAAATGGACTCATTGTTTTAGACAGCACGGGATGTATTTTAACTGCAGAAAGATACACATAAATGTTTGAATCCTAAAAAGTCATAATTTCTATCAATCGTTTCATTTTCTGCTAAAACAAATTTTATAAACAATATGTACAGTGGATAAAAGAATATGTGTTCCCATTTAACTGGGTCTTCCTTACATCTCTGAAGATGTTTTTTTTAACTTTTCTTATTCCTGTTGGATTATCTGTAAACCTGCAGGACAAACAGTCAGAGATATTTGTGGCAAAAGAAACACAGTTTTGTGGACTTTTCATTGTTAGGTGAAAAAGTAGTGATTATACTTTAAATCTATGAGTAAAACTTTTATTTTTGCATATTTGTTTGGTTGATTGTATTAATGTTGCCCTCTCTTGTTCCCCTGGACAAACTCCATCTGGGGACGTAACAATGCTGCATACCACCAGTCTTAGGTGAGATTAATGTTAATAAAATGCAGATTATCTTAGAGCGAACAGAAAACACATAGTGCACATGTGCACATGGAGGCATTGGAAGGTTCTCTGAGCGCCCTCCTTGCTCCATTGAACTGAGTCCAATTTGCCCTCTTTTGAATATTTGCTGTGGGAATAATGCTGCCGGTGGTGGTCTATCCACACCTACACAGTATGGAGAGATGAATATTCGTTTCACCGACAGCAGTGATGATGCCTGGGCTGCCACTGAAATCCCCATATCCCGAGAACTCACCTGCTGGCACAGCTTTGCTGATAGCCCTGCTGTAATTGACACATCCCTTTGTTAATTATCAAGGTGATGTGACACATATACTCATAGAGATCAGTGAATCTGCTTTGTAGACACATTCCTTGCTCAGCATGTCAGCAAGGTGTCCTTTGGAAAGAGGCCTCTGTCTCTGGTGATTAAAGATCCTATCATGTTACATCTTCCATGGCCAATAATTAAAGCAGAAACATAAAACAGCATCTAATGAACTGCAGCTTGATGATTATCTATCAATAAATACATATTATTCACATCTATTTTTTTGTTCTTATTTCTTTGCTTGGATGATATTAATTATAGGGAAATGAGTCATCAAAAGTCAGCATCTTCATTGTAACTGAGATGCATGTTTGTAAGGGTGCTTAGGTGTGGAATTAGATTTAATATGTTAAATACAATGTTTACACTGGAAATAAACAAAAGGGATAAACAAAGAAAAAGCAACCGAAAGGATTAAAATGAATAGCTTTAAAGTACACTATTTAAAGCATTAATTTATTCATTTTCTTAACTGTTTAGTCCAATTGAGGGTCACGGGGAAGCTGGAGCCTATCCCAGCAGTCATAGGGCGAGAGGCAGGGTAGGCCCTGCACAGGTCGCCAGTCCATCGCAGGGCCACTATTTATAACACTGTTTATAGTGAGTCTGGTCACATGTAAAGATAACCATCTCATGTTTAGTCATTTAAACCATGTTTAGTCATTCATTTTCACTTATAAAGATGTTAAATGTCCTGTTGTTGAGGCATATTGCAGACAACTCCAGCTGATAACGTAATACAATGACTGCAGACTCAGTTCAAACTGAACCCTAAATCTAACCACACTGCAGAGTGATGGCATTTGTCATTATGGTGTGACAATAACTTTGTCCAAGATTCAGAAGCTTTTGGAAACTTAATAATACAATCCAGCTAACACGATGCTGCTATTATTTGCCAATGTTTTGATTAATTCTACCATTATTTTTAATATGTTTTTTTTTTCATATTACTGAACCGTATGGGTATTGATTTTTCCCTAAACTAGTAGCAGTTTGACTCTCTAGCTTACTCTGATTAGTGATTTGTTCTCATCCACTGTACTTATAGGAATAAGACTTAAAGTGAACTGCATCACTTTTTTTCAGGAACAGGTAATTAAAACTAAATACTCTGTCCAGTCATACAAAGCTTGACCATTACTAATGTGGAGAGTTACTATAATCACAAACACAGAAGCTGTGTTTATCTGAGCGAATCTTAGGGGGAGAAACAACCACATAAGTGACGATGATTGACTGAGGAAGAATAGTTTATGTAATAATACATGGCTGGGCAGTTCACAAGCACACACAGTGATACACAAATGACCAAGAAAAGTCTTGGTTTGTGTTGTCTGACAACACAAACCAAGACTTTTCTGAACTGGAATCACAGAAATTATTTTTCCTTTACTGAAAAAAGACAAAAATAATATGAGAAATGTTCATCATGATCTGAAACATGTTTCCTCACTGGCTGTACTGTATGCAATTATCATCACATGAAGGACTTCTCTAATAAAGCAGACCACCCACTTGAAATAGTCTGAGAATATATTAATAATATTAGTTTTTTTCAGTTGGGAAGTTATTCTATTACACTTCCATTCCAGCCATTATGCTTCAATATTCAGTTTTAGAATAACTATGCATGCAGGTGAAGTTCTGTTAAATGGAACATAACTCTGTTAGAAGCAGCTGAATATCAACACCTTGCCTGTTTTAAATGTGTGCTGATTCGTGAAAAAAAAACATGCAATAGGAATTTTTTAGATTGTGGTGAGTCAAGGAGAGTCTGTAAACTCTGGCCTACAAAAAAATAAATAAACTTCCAGCAATGTAATTCTTAGATTTTACAAGGAATTCAGGTTTGTTATACATATGAAGTGTGAAACAAGCTAAGGCTCCAAATCCAAACAGTATCTTCATTATTAACAGTGGTTTAATCCCAAAAAAACTATTTTAAATAGAGCAAACTTTACCAGTAGACAGATAAGGGAATACAAAGAAAATGTGACCACAACACACACACCAAAATACACACAATCACAAAGCACAACACCATAATACACAGCACAGGTACATGCACATCCAAATTCACATCAGAAGAATGGCATCCCAACAATGAAGGGTGCCACCACCACCACATCAAGCTCTCAGAAAAATAAATAAAAATTATTATTATTATTATTATTATTATTATTATTATTATTATTATTATTATTATTATTATTATTATTATTATACATGCAATAATAAACCCAAAAAATTCTAAAAGCAATTAAAAGGCAGAAATCAAGGAAATCCCACAAACAACTTGCTTAGTTTTTATTATTAACAATAGAAAACAAACAAACTATAATTAAAAAAAAAACATAATTAAAAAAAAAAAAAAAAACATTGTAGGATGAGATCACAGCATGATGAGCCATCGTGGTGTACAGGAGGGCTGAAGAGCGGTGGTTGAGAGTCCGGGACATTACGTGGGGTAAAGGTAGCAACGAGGCATCACAGTGGTCTTTCAACTTGAGAAAAATGTATATAGTGCAAGCAAAGCATCAAAAGCTGTCTGAAACCAAAGCAGCAGCATTACTGATGGCACGCTCAACAGGAGCATTTCCAGAGGCGTCAATTGCGGTAGCAGGAGTTAGCTGCCTGTTGAGCGGGGGTGCTATCCGTCTGTCCACTCCTTTACCATCAACTGAGTGATGACCCGGGGACTGATGACGAGCAGCAGAGGAGGAGCTGGCCACTTGCACTGTGGGGAGAATTTTTTCCTGGTGGAGAGAGGATTTGCCAAAAACAAGATGCTTGGATATTTCAGGGTGAAATTGATCAGAAAAATTCAGGTTGTAGTCTGCAAAGTGCAACACTGTCTGAGATTCCACTGGAGGACAATAAGGTGGGATGAAACATAATTTCGCTGAAGCAGCTGCAAAGAATCTTAATGTCAGAAGAAATTGTTCTAGGAATTATATTATTGTCAAGTTACTTATTTAAAGGTGACACACCAACATTGTCTATTAAGAAATGCTTAAATAAAAAGAATTTGCCCATCCGGGTCACCGCTGGGTTAACTGGGTGGTAAATGGTGCAGACCCAGCTGCTGCTCAGGTCTTCATTACTACAGCAAATGAAATGTAAACATCCAGCGTGGACAGGAAACATGACCACAATCAGCTAACTTTACCTACCACAGTGACAGTCATCAGGGAAGTGGAATCCTCATGAGAATGGGGTAATATAACAAACCCATTAAACACCTGTACACCCAACTAGCAGATACAGTCGAGTGCACAGGGAGTAGTCTTATTTGGCGGAGCAGCAAGCCAGGGATCCACACAAAAACAGCAATGAACAATAAGTACCTCTCAATGCAAAACATTGTAGTTATTTGGGACGCTTACCTCCCGTGTGGTTCAAGTCACGTGACCAGTCAACCATATGCCATCACCATCAGCTGATTGGCTGGTATCACAAACACCATTCTGTTTGTCATCCTAACACAAGAGGAAGGAAGTATGAGAGCAAAAGATACAGAACAAGAGATAAGAAAAGAGTCAGCATCAGACTGACTTTGTCCCGGTTGGTGGTGTGGGCCCAAATGCAGGACAGAATGCCAGGAGGCAGACGAGTTGCAGGAAAAGGTTTTCAATCTTTAAACTGACCTACACTAAACAGAAAACAAGACAGAGACAAAACAGGCAACTACAGATAGGCTAACACGATGAACGAGCAAACAGAACTGAAACCAAGGGCTATAGGTACAGACAGAAACACAACAAGACACAATGACTTAACTGAGTCCAGGCGAATCTAATGAATGGGGAAGCAAAACAGAAACAAGACAAAAGGGAACTAAACAGGGAAAACTACAAGATAAAACAGGAATCCGGAACTAAAAAGACACAAAAAGTCCAAACCACGACAGACTTTTCCTGTTTCTGCAAGAGCTTCAGCAGGAAGGATTCAAGATGTTGAATTATCTTAATTGGTGACCTCACTGTAAAAATCTGCTGAAGTTCACTAGAAATTCTGTTAATTGTGTGTTACGTATGGATTCACATGAAGTTTAGAACATAGACAAAGGGAAGTAGGTAATTCATATGTTTTAATTAACCTCAAACCTTCATACAGTTCAGGTTTAACTGATTCAGTTGTAGAAAGCATGGGGTTTGCAGCACTGTCATCCTTGACATCAAAAAGTGTAAAAGGTAAAAGAATCATGAGTGAGATAACCTTGGGAAAAATAAAAATCTTATCTGGGAGATGATGGCATTGTGTTGTGCAACTGTATCAAATAAATGTATGTGCAGTTCTTTTTTAAAAAAAAAAAGAGAGGAAAAAAAGCAAGGCAAGGCAAGTTTATTTGTATAGTACCTTTCATGTACAAGACAATTCAAAGTGCTTTACATTCATTCATTCATTCATTTTCCCAACCGCTTAATCCAATCCAAGGTCGCGGGGTGGCTGGAGCCTATCCCAGCACTTGGGCGAAAGGCAGAGTACACCCTGGACAGCTCGCCAGTCCAAAGTGCTTCACATGAAACATTAAAAGCATTACTGAAATAAAGCATAAAAGAAAATACAAATAGCAAAATCACAATAAAATCATAAATTACAATAAAATAATTAGAAGCAGTTTTAATTAAAAGTTACTGTGCAGATGTCATGCATAGATACATGAGAAAAGAAATGTTTTTAACCTGGATTTAAAAGTTTCTACATTTGGTGAAACTTTAATCTGCACTGGCAGTTTGTTCCACTTGTTTGCAGCTTAACCGCTACATGCTGCTTCTCCATGTTCGGTCTGGACTCTGGTCTGGACTCTGGTCTGGACTCGTTGACCCGAGTCTTTGGATCGAAGAGCTCTGCTTGGTTTATATTCTCTGAACATATCACAGATGTATTCTGGGCCTAAACCATTCTAGGATTTGTAAACAATAAGCAGGGTTTGGAAATCTATCCTGTGATTGACTGGAAGCCAGTGTAAAGATTTTAAAACTGGTGGGATGTGTTCAGAACTCTTAGTTCTGGTTAAAGCTTTAGCAGCAGCATTCTGGATGAGCTGCAGATGTTTAATGCTCTTTTTAGGAAGTCCTGTTAAAAGACCGTTAACAGTGATCCAGTCTGCTGGAGATGAATGCATGGATGAGTTTCTCCTGGTCTTTCTGGGAGACTAAACTTTTAATTCTGTTGATGTTTCTCAGTTGGTAAAATTCTGTCTTAGTGACAGCTTTGATGTGGCTGCTGAAAGTCAGATCTGAGTCTATCAACACTCCAAGGTTACAGACTTGATTGGTAGTTTTGAGAGCTCGAGTCTCCAAGTGTTTACCAATGCTGATCCTCTTCTTTTTGCTACCAAACAGAAAAATCTCAGTTTTGTCTTCATTTAATTGAAGAAAATTCTTCCTCATCCAGGCGTTTACTTGATCCAAATACTGACACAGTAAGTCTATTGGACTGTGGTCATCTGGTGACGAAGACAGCATTTAGTTTGTGCAACAAGCTCATCCAAGATTTACTTTGCAGTATATGCTATCAGAAACTTTCTATCCAACCATTTACCTTCTCTTTTAAATTTCTTGCAACTATTGAACACCAAAAAGAAAAAAATAAGATCATCTAGCAACTCCAAACCAAAAGAAATGACATGACAGTCAGTGTCGAGTGACACTTGTTTTCATTGTTTGGAACATAATAAATGCTAATGATGTGACCATGAATAAATAAACATGATGTTATGCTTGACAGTTCATTCAGCATGAGGTTGCATTACCCACAAACCAATCAGAACTAATAAGTACAAGGGCTGTCAGTGATGGTGTACGCAGCATTGTCGCTGATCAGACTTTTTAAAGTTAGGCCAACATGCCTAATTGAGTGGAAGTTATGAGGTGGTAATAAGTTGGTGGAGAAGAGACTGGCAGACCAGTAGCTGGACTGGTGTGAGACAGAATGAGTTTATTTCCTAATTAACATAATTTTGTTCCATCGGTCGTATTGTTCTGGAGAATTCTCTATATGAAGGTCACAGCCTCTTCTATGCACACTGTTGTTCATGTTTTAGGGCATCGCGACGCCCCGGGCACAAAGCTAAACGCTGTGAGCTTGTGCCTTTCACTAATGATAGTAAGTCACATGAATTTTCATCCAAGGCCACGCATCTCTGAGTTTTTCTGGGATCAGTCTGTGCACAGCATACAGATGATTAAGTATCCAGTAAAAGCAGGAAACGTGTTACTAAAACATGTTCTTACTCCTAATTTGACATATCCTGACATTTTGTAAAGAGTCCAGTCTGCTGCATTTCTCTTTTTGCAGTTATCAGCAATTAATAAAGACTGGGAAAGGTTAAAAAATTTGAATGCAGTGAAGATCAGATTATGTGAGTGTAAAATTATATCATGCATGTGACAGCAACTGTTTGACTATCCTTTCAGTTTTGTTTCTTTTTTTTTTTTTTTTGTTCTTTTTGATAGTTTGCTTGTTTGGGAAACAGAACTGATTTGTTGTGTTTACAAAACCCTGGTTTCATTGTCATCCTCTGACAAGGTTAACACCTCCTCGTTTTGCACCAAGCTTCTCCTCTATTTACTGTGTTACCAAGGTGATGAATGCCGCAACAGCAGTGACACCATCAAAGGACATGTTGCTGTGGTTTCATACTGTCAATTTCAGACTTTGGGAGACTTCTGCTGAAGATTATGAGATGGTTTTGCATCTAAAAACAATGCTAAGAAGAAATTGGCTGAGCTGAAAAGCCAAGCCAGTTGACCAGATGCAAGCATGTGACGAACTGGGCAAAAGAGTTAGTCGGTCACTCACCTATTTCCAGTGGCATGGCTGATTTTATGCTGGTTATGTAGAGTCTGATCATTTAGTTAAATCCTGTTTTCACATGTTTTGTGATGATGCAAGAACAGTGAAATGCTTATATCGCTACATCTCAAAGGGATATAAGGACAACTGGCTGTGTATTAATATTGTTCTGCAGTCAGAACAATGTTCATGCATTTTATTTTAAATGTTGTCATGACTAATGATAACACGAGGGTATGTGTTCTGTTTTCTGTATCTACAATTCGGTTCCCTCCATTTAAGAGATTTAAATTGTTTTTGCAGAGCTCAAACATTTCAGAAAGGAAGCCAAACTGAGCAGGCAAACATTGTGTTGGATAAAAAAAAAAGAGGAGAGAGAGGGAAAATGAAAATCTGTATGGCTGGCTCCAGTCTGTGTGCTCTACGGCTAACATGGTGCCATAGTAAGGAGGGAAAAGATAAGGGCTGCGGTGTTTTCACACGGCTGAGAGCTGTGAGAAGGCTCAGGAGTGATATGTGGTGACAGCACAGTGCCACGCTGTTGACACAGCCTGCATCTCCTGGGTACCGAGGGCGGGATTGCCCCGGGCTTGATTATTTACAGGCCTGTGTGTCTTCAAAAAAAGATTCTATGAGGACACTCTGAGAAAGCTTCCTTTGCAAGGCCTTTTAATTGGATCATAGCTATCACTTATTAATGCGACCGACTATATGCAAGTCTAGTTTTTTTTTTTTTGAGCACTATGATTATTAATAGCTGCCAGATCACAAGACCGATATGACCTGTATGATATTCCGTCTCAGCCCGTGAGAGGAATACATTTCCATTACCAAACTGCAGCGGGCGGAAGGGAGAATGTGGCGTTCACAGTCAGGGAAAGCTGAGGATTTTTTGAGTATGTTGACCCTGTAAGACATGCACGGTAATTTCAGTGAAATCCCCAAAAAATATTGACTTGCATTGAATTGCATCATCGACTGAGCTTGAACGGAGGGTTCGAGGGATGTTCATCTAGGCTGAAGGTTCAGTACCCTTAGCCTACTCCCAGAGTCACTGGGAATTAGATTGTTTCAAAGAACGACTGATTTATTTTTGATTAAATTCATCTTCAAAGAAATTGAGAAGTTACTCATTTCCTGGTCTTATTTTTAAAGAGTCCACACTTGTCAATTCTTGTAAGTATTTTTGTGATTATGTGAGATTTTTTTTTCCATCCATCTTCAAATATTCTTGAAAATAGAGTAAAATAAAATGTAATAATGATTAGTACAAGCAACTAGATGTATCTTGATTAATTTTCCTAAATACTAAACTCACAACTGTGACTCCTTGTTCAGATGTTTATCTTCTCATGTTTTTCCTCTTCTAAACGACTTCAAACTTCCTTCAAAAATTTTCACTGACACATTAACTCATTCTCCTTGATTTAGAAGCTCCGGTGAGGGGGCTCTTGAAACATTTAACAAATACTTAACATGAACTATGACAATTAAGAAAATAGCATCCCCAGATCACTTTGATCTGTGAGACTTACTAACACGGCTGTATTGCAATGAGAAACGCTACGTAGACAAACCTTCCAGTCGTATCCTGTAAACCACATGTGTCCTGATGATAATTGTCACTTTGCACAACCAATTTCCACATGTAGCTCTCTTGACTGGTTGCCTCTGCAACTTAATTATTTACAGGCTGGGTGGAAAAGTGTTTCACTGACAAATGTTATTGTCGTTGTGTCATCAATTTCCTTGTTACTTATTGTTTAAACAGTCTCCTTTGGACAATGAGAGCAAAAAAGAAAAAAATAAACTGAGGTTAGATATTGAGTGAGCACTTTTAGCTGGCTAAGAAATGCATTAATGTCAGATAGAGACCAACAAGTCGACAGCTTCCAGCTATGCGCTGTCCCTGTTTGTTAAAAATGAGGAGTGCATTGAGACTGCCACTAGCCCTCTTTATAATGCCACCGAGGATGATAACACCATACATCAATCACTTTTTAGAAAGATGCATTAGGGTGACAGTTACAACTTAAAAATCAGTCCACTGGGGTAACCTGTTCTCTATCAAGGTTTAACTGTGTACACATTGGAGGAAAGGTGCATTAGCATATTTTTTTTACCTCTGCCTTGGAGCTAACC